>NC_045449.1:76987592-76996890 GCF_002776525.5 Piliocolobus tephrosceles | reverse complement strand
CCCTCAGGTGAACAGCCTTGGGGAACCCCCAACAACCCCTGCCAAGCCACTGAGTGAGCTTGTAAGCAAGTTCTGCCCCAGTTGAGCCTTGAGATGACTGCAGTCTCAGCTGACACCTGACAGTCTTGAGAGAGACCCTGCACTGCAGAGCCCAGTTAAGGCCATGCCAAGATTCCTGGCCCACAGAAACCAGGAGATAACCATCTACTATTTAACCCACTAAGGTTTGGGGCAATTTGTTACACAACAATCATTAAAATAGTGTATTCTATTTTTGATGCAAGACTGAATTTTATTTTCGAATATCTTCTCTGGAAGCAATGCATCTGTATTCATAAAATAAAGTGGGGTATAGGAATGTTCTAGATTGTCTGCAGCAGACTTTCATATTGAACTAAATAATAAGCTCATAAAATTAAGTTGGAAAAATTTGAATAACATTGGACTTAAAATTCAGCTGAGGCCGGGCATGGTGGCTCATACCTGTAATCTCAGCACTTTGGGAGGCCAAAGTGGGAAGACTGTTTGAGCCCAGGAGTTCAAGACCACCCTGGGCCATATAGGGAGACCCTGTCTCCATAAAATAATTAAAATTTTTAATTATTTAATTAGAACAAAATTAAAAATTTAAAAAAAAATCAGCTGAGAAGACATCTAATCTTGATGTTATTTCTTCGCAGCTCATAAGACCGCACAGGCTGGGTGAGTGTGCTAAAGTCCTGAGGAGCAGGGTGGGGTCTACACCTGCAAACGGCTGTAACTTTCCCACGCAACCCACGGCTGCTATTCTGGGTTCCAGCCCAGAGCTTTGAGCAGCCCCTCTGTATCTGAGTCCCCTGAAAACTTGGGATTCAAGGATCATGGTCATGAGATGAGGTAGAGCATGCCACCCTGGAAGAACAGAATAGAGTTTGCTAGAACCTGCTGCTGAAATTCAGACAAGCCACTTTATTCCAGACTTCAGTTTCCTGGTGTTCAAAACGAAAAGGCTGGGTTTCTAAGATCCTGTCGTGCCTTAAGAGCCCCTGAATCTTTAAGATAATTAAACAGAAAACAAGGGCCTCAAGGGGGGATATAAGTGGTATTTTTGTCCCCGCCCAAATCTCATGTTGAATTGTAATCCCCAGTATTGAAGGCAGGGCCTGGTGAAGGTGACTGGACCCTGGGGTGGATTTCTCGTGAATGGTTTAGCAGCACCTTGTGCTGTCCTCACGAGGGTGAGTTCTCACAGACCTGGCTGTTTTAGGTGGGTGGCACCTCCCGCGCTCTCTCTTTCTCCTCCTTCACCTTCTGCCCTGATTGTAAGTTGCCGGAGGCCTCCCTGGAAGCTGTACAGTTGCCAGCACCATGGTGCCTATAAAGCCTGCAGAACCGTGAGCCAATTACACCTCTTTTCTTTATAAATTACCCAGTCTCAAGTGTTTCTTTACAGCAAGGCAAGAATGACCTAAGACAAGGGTGGAACAATTGTTGCCTATGCTGATGTCTACTTGTCTATATAGTTTCCAGCGACTGACCCTTCAATATTGAAATTGAAGGTGCCCAGACACCAAGTGGTTCATGTCCCAGGTCTGAGGCTGTGGCAGGAGATGGAGCTGGAACCTTTCACAGAGCAGTGCCCTCAACAAGGGTGTTCATCATGGCATTGGAGTTCTTAGCAAGAGCTCAGCAGAGTCACTAGGTGCATTTCCTGAAGGTGGAAGCTCCGAGAGCAGGCATCTTGGTTCCCAGGATGCCCACAATCCCCGGAAAGCCCTGGAAGAACCCTGGGGGTCCTGGCACACCCTCGAATGCTCAGGGCCTTCGGTTCTTTATGTGTTTACTTATTTTTCTTTCAATGGTTTTAGCTCATTTTTCTATTCTTAACACAGTGAACTGGCATGAGGCACAAGTTAGGAGAACATTTGTTCTGAGAGGGGGTTGAAGCCCTTTCCCTCCCCCCACCCTGACTGAACCAGACCATCTCCCTCCTTGTGACACCTTCCCCCGTAACAAGCCACCCACCGCACCCCAAGATGAAGAAGTCACACTAAAGTTGGCCTGAAAAGGAAGGCTGAGCACCTTTTTAAAAAGCAATTGAACCGGAAAGTTCGGAAGAGACTGAGGCCACAATTTGCCACCCTTTCCCCCAA
The DNA here is from genome assembly GCF_002776525.5 of Piliocolobus tephrosceles. Lineage (NCBI taxonomy): Eukaryota > Metazoa > Chordata > Mammalia > Primates > Cercopithecidae > Piliocolobus > Piliocolobus tephrosceles. Next base: position 76,994,758 of record NC_045449.1, on the reverse strand, counting down.
GCATGGCAGCGTCACCCCAGCCCACAGCCCCAGGGCCCCGGTCTCCACACATGACCTTGCTACATGAAAACCCGGATCAGGACCCGGTCTTGGGAGCCCGGTCACGCCACCTGTGCCCATCAGGGATCTTTCACTTCAGCCCTGGGGCGTCCTCGGCCTGGTCTCTTCCCCTTTCGCTGTCCTGCTTGCTTTTCCCTCATAATCCATTCAGTCCCCCAGGACGTTTCCCCGGGGTACTAATGAACCACATGTTTGCAGGGTGACCTGTTCCACCAGGGAAGAGATGAAATACAGTCGAGTCACTGGAGGAAACCGTACTCCGCAAGGTTGCGAGGTGGGCTCTGCAGCCTGAGACAGGTGAGCCACAAGCACTCCGGACCTTCAGCTGCTGCATCTAGAAATCAGATGCGGCCATAGCTCTCACCGATGCGGTGATTCTCCCCTGTGCAGTTTTGGATAGCAAGCAACCGCACTCCATTCATGAGTACTCAGTAGTCAACAAGCCTGTAAATTATGAGGCTTTTGTTTATAATTTATTATCAGTAAGTTATAAAGTTAAATTTTATGGTGACCAGGGATCTTGATGGGGCTGTGGATGATCTCTCAGGAGTAGAGAGCCGCTGTGCCCACTGCGCCCCCAGCTCTGAGACCCCTGGCCTTGCAAGCCAGAGCAGCTGGCCAGGGATTAGTCATCCCTGGGCGCATTTGAATGGACCTGCATTCCCTATGTGGGCAGCCCAGTCTCCTCCTTACCTGTGGCCAGTGACACTGGCTCTTCCTCCCCTCGGGCACAGGAGGCCTGGAGGTGACGCTGGCTCTTCGCTCTCCTGTCTCCGCTCCGCTGGTCACAGCTCCTCCCTGGCGGAATCCAGTCACAGTTCTCTCGTGCAGGAATAGTTTCACTGTTTTAAAAGTTACACTTTCATTTAGCACAGCAATGAGAAAAACCTCTTTCTGCAGTTCGTGGATGTACAGAGAGCAACACACACATTTAATCACCAAGAAACCACGTGGGTCTAATGACGGTAGATTGAATGGTGAGGGCCAGGGTGGGGGCAGGTGGGTCTAATGACGGTAGATTGAGCGGTGAGGGCCAGGGTGGGGGCAGGTGAGTCTAATGATGGTAGATTGAGCGGTGAGGGCCAGGGTGGGGGCAGGTGGGTCTAATGTGGTAGATGGAGCGGTGAGGGCCAAGGTGGGGGCAGGTGAAGCTGATCTGCAGAGACAGGCATGCAGGGAGGGATCCTGCGTCCTCTCTCAGAGCCCTGCCCCTCAGCCCAGCATGGGAGGGCTTCCACCACCAGGGATGCTCCGTGACCAACACATGTCTGCATGGCCATCCCTCACTGCCAGGTTGTCACCCCCATGGGGAGCCCAACAACCCACCGCCCCTCAGCCCTAGGGGTGAGGCAGTGACTCCCAGCACCCAGCAGCCCGCCTGACACACATGCTCACACAGCTGCCCTGGGCATCATCCGGCACACAGCACTCTGACACACATGCCCAGACGGCCGCCCTGAGCATCACCTGGCATCACCTGGCACACAGCACCTGACACCTGGCACCTGGCACTCTGACACAGATGCCCACACAGCCTCCCTGAGCATCACCTGGCACACAGCACACAGCACTCTGCGGCGTTTCTTGAATGCTTGTTGCTGTTGTCTCTGCCCCGATAGAACACACATCCCTGGAGCACTGGGACATTGCCTGTCTGCAGCCCCCGGCAGGCACCCAACGCTCTTGAGTGAGTGACAGGAAGCTGGACGCTGGCCTGTCTTCAGGAGAGATGCTTCTGAATTTCTGCTCCATCCTTCTATTTTGGCTCAGACACACTTGCTGGTTGAAGGAAAATGACAGAGCTCCAATCACTTCCCAGGACTTGTCCCCGTGCCCTAGGGTGTATTCTGAGCTCCAGCCTCTCAGGCTCACGTGTTGGCTGACACAAGTGGACATGGTCACTCCAGGCAGCCAGCAGCCTGGGGTTCCACGGAAGGGCCCATGAAGCCCAGGTTAGAGGGGAATGGAGTTCTTAAGTCACCTCAGAGGAGGCAGGAGAAGGTGATTTTCAGAATAAGCTCCATGTAGTTCCACAGGGATGAGAAATTGAGGGTCTCCTAATCCCCAAATTTCTCCCATCTGTCTGGCTCTTTCTCAGATGTCCTTAGGGGAGAGGGCACCCCACAAGCATCGTTCACCAGGAGAAGTGCATCCTTGTTCATGGCTAGCTGCAGCTGCCCTCCAATTCCTCCCTTTAATTCCCCGATGCTTTAATCATGCAGGCCACAGAGTCGGGTGTGGGGGTGCAGGATGGGGGCTGGGAGTGACTGGGCTCCAGGGAGCTCCCAGCCTGCAGCTGGAGCAACGCCGGGCAGACCCCGCCCCTGCTCAGGACTGCACCAGCATAGACCAGACCTTCAAGTTCTTACAGTTTTAGGGTTCCTTTTTCTTGAAGGAATTTGTCATCACTCTGTGCCATGCGGCATGGTGCTTTTAATATGCCTGGGAGGTAACTCCCTAAGAAGATACAGCTAAGACAAACCGCTGTCTCCCTAACAAAGCCGTTGCACTGCAGCCTGTGCCCAAGCCTCCGTCACTGCTACCTGGCATCTGTGTGAGACGCTGCTGCTGTGGAACAACCCACAGGTGCAGGCGCCTGGGAGGAGCCACACATAGGCTGTGCGTGTGAGACGTGCACTTTAGGAAAAGCCACTTGTACTGATGTGGCCGTGTCGGGCCCTCTCCCCACCACGTGTTGAGATCCACGGCCTGGTGGACTGTGGCTCCTTCCGAGGCCATGACTCGGTGGCCCACAGTCTTCAGCTCATGCACCTCCTGGTCTGCATATGCAGTTGGTGAGCGTGGATGTGGGGCCCTGAGGAATGGGTCGAGGAGGATGCCCCCGTTAACAAGTAGATTTACTCTCAATGACCCCAAATGAGTCCAGACCCTCAGTCCCCGGAGGCCCTTCCACAGCCCCTGGCCAAAGACCACAGGCAAACTTCAGACACCAGGGTGGATGGATTTGCAGGCGGCACCGGGAGGAGCTGGGTATCATAGCTTGGGAAAAACACCGAAGCCAGAGTCACTAACACACCCGAGGGGTCAGCGGACCATGAGCTGGGAGAACAGGGATGAGGAAAGAGACTCGACGAAGGGTACTCTGGGGAGAATGAGCAACCAACCTCACCTGCTTGGTAATTCTGCCCAGCTGGGCCTCGGTGGGTGTAGGGTGTTGGGCACATAGGGCTGTGGGGAGAATTGGGGCAGCGAGGACTCAGGAAGGTCCCATAGAGACTCCTCCAGAGCCAGACAACCCACAGCCACCTTTGTTATGCAGCGACACAGAAGTCAGACTCAGACAGAAGGCCAGGTATTCAGAAGTTAAATAAAACTGTACACACATGCAGCTTGTCTTAAGCTGAACAAATACCTGCAATTCATAAAACTCTAAAAGCCTTGAGGCCCCTCAGTCAGTTCCCCGAGTAGTCAGTCACTGCAGTTCTGACCCCTGGGGACGCCGAGAAACAGAGCCTGGCCCTGGCTTCAAGGTGTTCTGGGCTCAGCTGGCAGATGAAGATGTGCAGACACCTTATTTCAGTCCCACAGAAGCTGCATGAGGAGGCCAGTGGTCCTCAAGAGACGACGCCGTCGAGTCTGCCTGCAGGGTCAGGACGTCTCCGAGAGGACTGACACGGAGCAGGTGCTGTGCGTCCACAGGTGGGCGATGGGTGCGGAAATCCCAGCAGGGAGGGGCAGAGGGCACCCCAGATGTGCAAGGCCGGGCAGCTAGTGGGGGTGTAGGAGAAGCAGAAGACAATGACCACCTCGAACTTCCACCTCGGGTTAGAGAACCGTCTGGTGAAGTTCTTTAACAGAAACAGTTCCCTCCAGGGAGAAGTGTCGAGGCCTATCAGTACCATGCGGCTCCTCTGTGGGCCCCGGACAACTTGGTGCCTTTTTGGTGTGAGCTCACAGATAAGCAACTGGGATGCTTTGCCTTCTATTCATTCCTGACAATGACCAGTGAGGGGAAGAAGGAACCCAGATGATAAACACAGAGGCAGGAAGAGGGGGCGCATGATGGGACCCTGGGGCCTGAAGCTTGGCGCCACTCTGCTGTCTGTCAGGCCACGGGCAAGATATTGCCTCTATCTCAGGGTTCCAGTCCGCAAAACGGGCGCAAGGTATCAACTACTTCCTGGCACCTGCCTAGCCAGACTCATGGAACAGAATATAGTTCAGAAAAAAACCTCAATCCATGTATGAGCTGCTGGTATGTGGCACAGGCAGCATCTTTTCAGTGGTGAAAAGACAAATTATTGGTAACGATGTTCAAACACTAGGTGACCACCTTCAGTGAGATGCACACCTCACCCCAGCCCCTGGCAGGACCCTACAGGGCCACGGTGTGAACGCCAGGGAGAAAACCGCAGAACGCAGAGCGCGTGGGGCCCCCAGGACCCAGCCTGGGGAAGCCCTTCCACATCCCGCCACAAAGCCCAGAAGCTGCACAACAGATGAAAAGTTTTCACCCAAAATATTTTTTCAAGGTCAAAACACCTACAACAAAACAAAGTTGAAAGACAAATGACACCGGGGGAAAATATGCAAGCAATCCATGTCTCAGACGGAGAGCTAATCTTTATTGCCAAAGAACTCTAACAGATCAACGAACAAACTGTTCACAAAAAATGAAGCAAAATGACCCCTTATCATAAGAGATGCTCAAAGTCATTCAGCAAAATGTCAATGACAGATTAAAACTTCACTGAGATACCAGCTCTCATACATCCGCTCGGTGAAAGCCAGACTTGCCTGCTGCTGGTGGGAGCGCGGAACGGCACACACTTCAGCGGAGGAGAGCATTTGGCTAAATTGCAAGTGCATCTGGCTCTGATCCAGCAATTCTAAGAATTTACCAAATCAATGTAAAAATAATATTTTTAAAAGTATGTGTCTTCGGCTGAGGCGGAGGCTCAAGCCTGTAATCCCAGCACTTTGGGAGGCCGAGGCGGGCGGATCACGAGGTCAGGAGATCGAGACCATCCTGACTAACCTGGTGAAACCCCGTCTCTACTAAAAATACAAAAACAATTAGCCGAACGTCGTGGCGGGCACCTGTAGTCCCAGCTACTCGGGAGGTTGAGGCAGGAGAATGGTGTGAACCCGGGAGGCAGAGCTTGCAGTGAGCCAAGATTGCACCACTGCCCTCCAGCCTGGGCAACAGAGCAAGACTCCGTCTCAAAAAAAAAAAAAAAAAAAAAGTATGTGTCCTCAATGCTACTTACGTCCTAAATGCACATCAAGCAGAGGACCAGTCAAATGTCATGGCAGGTGTGTACAATAGAATGCTATGAGGTGTAAAAGAGAACACGAACCTTTCTTTGTAGTCATATGAAAAGATCTCCAAGAAATAATATTAAATTAAACATAAATATGCAACCCTCAAGTGTGGGCTGTGTAGACTGATTTACTTCCCAAAAGTATGGAGAGGGAAGGAAAAGGGTCACATCACTGTGAGGAGACCTGACCGACTCACCCCAGCCGGGTGGCCGAGGCCCGTGTCCACAGCGAGCATCCGAGCCGGGTGTCAGTCCCTCACGTGATGGGGTGAGCAGAGCACTTCACCTCTGGGGTCATCCTCCCCAAGCCCCAAACCCCAGTTTTACCACGAGAAACACATCAGAACAATTCCAGTAGAGAGGCAGTCTACAAGACACCCCACCAGGCCTCCTGAAAACTGTCCCAGTCACCAAAAACTGGTCTGAGAACTGCCCGGCCCAGAGAGGCCTATGGAGACGGGGACAAAATGTCACGTGGGACCCTGGATGGGTCCAGGGACAGAGAAAGGACGTTTAGGGGAAACTAAGGACATGAATAAACTACAGACTTGAGCTAACAATGATGTGTCAACATGGGGTCGTTAATTGTAACAATGCATCGTTCTAACACGCGTGTTAGAGGGAGAAACGGGACGTGGGTGTGTGGGAGCTCTCTCTACCATCCCTCAATTTTCCGTAGACCTAACACTGCCCTAAAAATAAAGTCTATTATGAAAATGAAGGAAAATTTAAACATTTTAAAGTAACAAGCAGAAAAGCGTCTGTAGCATCCTGCCATCTGTGTAAAAGTCTGGGGAATGTGTATTTGTGTTGAGCGGCCTCTTGTGAGAGGCAGGACTGAGAGACGGGAGAGGAGGTGGGAGGAGTGACGATTTTGTAATACATTTTGAAGTTGGAAATGTGTAAACCCATTATTTAAAATGCTTAAATAAGGGAGGAGCAGGGGCTCGCCTCACGGACCCGTCGAGGTGAATAAAGCAACGATTGTGAAGTCCCCGGAAGGAGGCCTCCCAGTGACGGTGAACCCCACCTACAGGATCCACATGGGAAACAGCCGCCCTTCGTCCAGGCCGGACCCGGCCCCAGGCGTGGTGGAGATCAACACTCACCCGCCCATTGCTGCAAAACCTCAGTGGCTTCAAACAACAGCAACTTCTTTTTCTCAGGAAGCTGCCTCTGGGGTTGCCTCGGCTCCACTCCACTGCAGCCGTGCGGGACAGTTGTCTGAAGCTTTAGCAACCCTGGCCAGAGTCCTGGCACAGCCCCTGGGCCAGGGATGCTCTCAGGCTGCTTCCCAGGGAGGAGCCTTCACAGGCCCCGGGCAGCGTCCAGAGGATGCTCCTTTTCCTCGGGCTCCTGTGAATGGATTGAGGCTCCACACACACACAAACCCCCCAACCCAGCGCCATCCCCAGCCCCAGCCCCGCGGCACAGGCTCTGCCTGGTCAACAGCTCTCCCTGTGCCTCCAACAAGTCCCTAGATGGTGCCACGGCTGCCCAAACCCTCCAGGGGCTCCATGTCCCACCCACCTGGTCCACAGTCTCCCCAGGACCAACCGGGGCTAGGGGGCCTCCTCCCCGCTCCCCTTGGGCCGTGGCAGCTCCCGTCCCAGCCATGGCCTCCGCCGTGCGGCTTCTTGGCTGGACCCCCATTCCCAAAGCATGCGCTGTGCTTTCTCAGTGAGGCCACCCCTCTAACCTCACGGCCCCCACGCTCCTCCCCAGCTCTCTCACAGCGTTTCTTAGGTGCCACGTTAGGCCGTCTTCTCATTCGCTTCATCTGCCCCACGCGTGTGTGCAGGTTCACCAGCGGGTGGGCAC
>NC_045449.1:76984952-76987582 GCF_002776525.5 Piliocolobus tephrosceles | reverse complement strand
CACCAGCGGGTGGGCACGCCTGCAGGTTCACCAGCGGGTGGGCACGCCTGCAGGTTCACCAGCCGGTGGGCACACGTGCAGGTTCACCAGCAGGTGGGCTCTACAAGGGCCACAATGTTGATACGTTTGTGTTATTGAAACTTTCAAACATAATACAAAAGTAGAGAAAATAGTAAGACAAACCCCAGTGTCCAGCCCCCGACTTCAGTAATTACCAATACTCGCCCGTCTTGCTCATCCACACCCCACTCTCCCACACGGAAAAGCAAATCCCACACATTATATCATTTTCCCTGCAAATGTTGCTGAAATGCAAGGAGTATTAAAGAGGGTAACCGGAGTATTAAAGAGGGTAACCACAAAAACACTGTCACACCTAAAAACCAAATAAACAGGCCAGGTAATCCCAGCACTGTGGGAGGCCGTGGAGGGCAGATCACCTGAGCTCAGGAGTTCGAGACCAACCTGACCAACATGGTGAAATCTCATCTCTACTAAAAATACAAAATTAGCCGGGTGTGGTGATGTGCGCCTGTAGTCCCAGCTACTTGGGAGGCTGAGGCAGGAGAATCGCTTGAACCCGGGAGGCGGAGCTTGCAGTGAGCCGAGATGGAGGTTGTGCCACTGCACTCCAGCCTGGGCAACAAGAGTGAAACTCCATCTCAAAAAAAAAAAAAATCAAATAAACAGTCAATATCCAGAATTCCCCAACTAGTTGTTAACGCTCTTCTCCCTTTCTCTCTGCTAAAGGAGCTGGGTGTTTGCCCTGTGGAATCCCTCCCTCCTGCACTGCAGGCTGCACCCCCAGGGCCACCTGCATGCTCCCTGAGCCGGTACCTCCTGGGACCCTGGGACAGACCCAGAGGTTGGCAACATAAGCTTTGTTTCTTGGCAGGAGTGAGTCCACAGGGCCATGTGTTCCCAGCGTGTCCCTCAAGGAGCTCTCGGTGTTGCCACGGCACACAGTCCTGAGCTGCCCACAGCAAATCTTACCACTCCTCTCGCATCTGTCAGCCGGGTTTTCCATGAGAACTTTCTGGTTGGTCACGATGCGTCCAGGAAAGGCAGGAGGAGCACCTGTTGCCTTCGTTTATGCATTTTCAGGAGAATGACTTGGTTCCTGGCATCATTCTCTCTGATTTCCAGCTTTTTTTGTTGTTGTTGTTGTTGTTGTTTTCTTCTTTTTTGTGGGGGGGGAGATAGTTATGAACCCATGAGATGTGAGTTATGTAACATATTTCAACCTATTTCAGCCCCACCTGTGGCCAGCAGGTCCCTTCCCCTTGGTCTGTGTCCTTTTGACGGACCGGAGTATTGGTGAGTCGGATGTCCAGGCTCTGGGCCGGCCACCTCTGAGGAGGGACCAAGATGTCAGGCTATCGTGCTCCCCCCGTACACCAGCGGCATTCTATAAATGCCAGGCGGATGAATGAGAAAGCAAAGGCGCTGGTTGAAGTCTCACGTACGGAGACAACTGAGAAGCCGCCCTCCACCTGCTTGCCCTGCTGTCTCCAGGAGTTCCCACCTGGTTCCTGCAAACACTCTTTCGTCTGGGATTAGCAACATCATGTTCTCCAGCTCCTCCTTCCTCTTCCTTCTGCATATGCTCTGGCAGCTCCTCCTGCGGTTTTGGCTTCAGTGACAGCCAGGGGACCCGAAACCCTCACGGCACTGGGTTCCTGGTCTCCGAATCAAGTGGTCCTCACGTCGTGCTCTGAGCTTGCCTCGAGTCATGAGCTCTGTGCTCTGTTTCTGAGCTCCTGAAAGTTTTCTAAAAGCCAAAAATAACTCCACGGTACAATTCTCACAATGCCACCGCCATGCGCGATGCCTCCACTTAGTGGTGACTGTTCTTTCCCTGTTGGTGCCAAGACTTCGGGCAGCCGTGTTCTTCCCACTCCTGGGTCCACCAACAGGGACCTCCCGATTCTCTGATTTGCTCCAGCATGACCCCTCAAGCCTCAGTGTGTGCGGAGTGGGTGCACTGCAGCCCCTGGGGGCCGAGCACGTCTTCCCTGGACAGCTTGATGCAGACACAGGTTCCGGCTCTCCGACGAGTGGCTCCTGGGGAGGAGCCCACGCTTCTCTCCTTTGAGTATTCCTCCACTAAGTCCTATATTTTCCACTTTGGAAATGTGCTTTTGGTCACCACCAGGCATGAAGCCTCAGTCCTGCTGCCATCCCCTCACCCCAGACAAAACAAAGGCAGTTTCCCTGGCCTGCCAACACCACTTTCTTCCAGGAAAGATAGGCTGCCCGTTTTCAGGAGTTTTTCTCGTTTCATTTGTGGAGGAGGCCGTACGTATTCAGAAAGCAGAACTCCTCCTCTTCTGGATCCAAAATAATCTACGATCTGAGCTCTCTGGGACAGCCTTGGTGCACCCTCATCATTCTGGTTAAACAAAATGCCTGCAACACACACTCACACCACACGCAGCCTGTCTGTCAGCTCCTTTACCGACTGGGGGAAAAGCCCCAAACCTGCGCTTCATGCAAACTTCGTCTTTTTCTCTGTCCTGACACAACAAAGTGAAATTGCAGCGAGCCACGACGGCTCCCCTGCAGGGCACAGGGCAGGGCACAGGGCAGCACCGGGCAGCACCGGGCAGCACCAGGCAGAGCACAGGGCA
>NC_045449.1:76970042-76984942 GCF_002776525.5 Piliocolobus tephrosceles | reverse complement strand
GGGCAGCACCGGGCAGCACCGGGCAGCACCAGGCAGAGCACAGGGCACACAGGGCAGCCCACAGGGCAGCACCGGGCAGCACACAGGGCAGGGCACTGGGCAGCACACAGGGCAGCACACAGGGCAGCCCACAGGGCAGCGCACTGGGCAGCACCGGGCAGCACGGTGCCCGCTATGCCGTTTGCGCCGCAGGTTCCTGTTTCCGGTTCTACCTGGACTCTGCTCTACCAGGATCCTCTTCCTCTTTGCCTCCCCCACTGGCACCTCTCTCTCTTCCTCTCTTTCCCCCTTTCTTTTTCAAACAGCTTCATTGAGGAAAAAATACACGCACCATAAAAATCAACCAACCACTTAGGCCGGGCGCGGTGGCTCACGCCTGTAATCCCAGCACTTTGGGAGGCCAAGGCAGGTGGATCACAAGGTCAGGAGATCGAGACCATCCTGGCTAACACGGTGAAACCCCGTCTCTACTAAAAATGCAAAAAAAATTAGCCGGGCGTGGCGGTGGGCACCTGTAATCCCAGCTACTCGGGAGGCTGAGGCAGGAGAATGGCGGGAACCCAGGAGGCGGAGCTTGCAGTGAGCCGAGATCGCGCCACTGCACTCCAGCCTGGGTGACTGAGCAAGACTCTGTCTCAAAAAAAAAAAAATCAACCACTTAAAGTGTAGAATCTGGTGGCCTTTTGTACATTTCCAAGGTTGTACGACTCTAATTTTAGAATGTTTTCATTACACAAAAGGAAAGCTCATACATTAGCAGCCCCTCCCCAGGCCTCGGCAACCACTGTCCACTTTCTGTCTCTGGATTTGCCTCTTCTTAGCTCTTCCTGTAAATGGCATCATACACTATGTGGCCTTTTGTGTACGGCTTATTTCACTGAGCATGATCTTTTCATGGTCCATCCATGTTGTAACATATGACAGGACTTCATTCCTTTTTACTTTTGCATAACAGCGCATTGCACAGATATACCACTTTTTTTTTTTTTTTGAGGCAGAGTCTCGCTCTGTTGCCCAGGCTGGAGTGCAGTGGCACGATCTCAGCTCCCTGCAACCTCCGCCTCCTAAGTTCAAGCGATTTTCCTGCCTCAGTCTCCCAAGTAACTGGGATCACAGGTGTACCACCACGCCCAGCTAATTTTTGTATTTTTAGTAGCGATGGGGTTTCACCATGTTGGCCAGGCTGGTCTTGAACTCCTGACCTCAGGTGATTCGCCTGCCTCGGCCTCCCACAATGCTGGGATTACAGGCATGAGTCACCGCGCCTGGTAGATGTACCACATTTTCTTGTCTATTGATGAACTTGGGGTTGTTTCCACTTTTTGGCTATTATGAATAATGCCAGGTACAAGTATTACTGGGGACGTGTGTTTCTGGTTCTCTTTGGCTACATCTAGGCGTGGACAGCTGGCTTGTGTGGGGCTCCATGCTTCTCATCTGAGGAGTGACCGGCTGTTCTGCACAGTGGCTGCGCCCGCCCACATTCCCGCCGGTGGTGACAGGCTCGTTTCTCCACCTCCTCACCAGCACTTGCCATCTGTCCGTGGGGAGGGCGGTCCTGCTGCCGAGGACCCTGGTTCACGGGCTGCTCTTTCCGCTGCGTTCCCACCCCCACACGTCTCTGCTCTTTTGAGCCGGAGCCCTGGGTCAGCCATCCGGAGCTTCCACCCACAGGAGACCAGCGGCTTCTTTTCTCTTTTACTTTTCCAGGTCCACCTCTGTGCTTCTCCCATCCCTCTTCTCACAAAAGTGCCTTTCTGCTGCCAGTCCTGCGGCCGCACCGCACAGAGCAACAACTTTGTCAGGATTCTCTATGAAAATAACACAATGATTAAGCATAAACACAAAGAACATGCTTTCGTATCAGAGGTCCTGCAGTGGGTCCCTCTGCAAGCACAGGGGAAGGCGGACGTTTTGTTCTCAGGTGCCAGCACCACATTCTCGGACAGGCGGAGATGTTGGCGGTTTAGACGAGCAGCGTTAATCCCTCCTGGACCCCAGCTCCCCTGGACCCAAGCTTCACAGAGCGCCTCTCCCGGCACGGCCTGGGCGCATGAGTGAGGAAGACACATCCTGGATGTGGAATGTTCTTCCCCAGAGCTCTCCCAGCCCACCCACCCCACTGTCTTACGCCCCGCACACCCTAGCTACTGCAGGGGCATCTCTGAGGCCTCACTGGCTGTTCATTGCGTCTCCTCCCCACACAGTAACCTCCAGGCCTCCCCACGTCCCCCAGCACAGAACCCAGCCTCCATGCCAGGTTCGTTCGTCAACGGCGGCCACAGGACAGCGCTCAGCGACTCAAATCAATAGTGAACATTGATCATCCTCCATGTCTTCGGCTCAGGGATTTGGGCGCTGCTCAGGCTGTGCTTGTCTGGCGTCTGTTGTGAGGTTGTTACCAAGAGGTCAGTCGATGGCAGCTCCCTCTCAAGGCTGGGCAGCCTTCAGTTCCCTACAGTGTGAGCCTCATGGGCTGCTTAAGGGCCCTGCAACAGGGCAGCTGCTCCCCCAAAGTGAATGACAAGAGAGTGCAGCAGGCAGAAGCCGTCCTTTTCTGAGCTAGCCTGGGGAGTCTCGGAGCGTCACTCCAGCCATATCCCACTCTCTAAAGGCAGGTCCGGAGGCGCAGCCCACGTTCAGGGGACAGGAACTGGGCTCTACCTTTTGGAAGGAGGACTGTCAAAGTAGCAGATATATTTTAAACCATCATGCCGGGTATCCAAGACCCCACAGCCTGTCCCAGCCCAATGTCTTTCTGACGGTCCTGCAGGTAAGAAACCTGTTTGATCGTGTTCAGTTCAAGTTTATGTGCACATAGAACATGCAAAGCAACTTGTGCAAGGCCTTTGTTCGGTGTAAGCTCTTCAGGGGCAGAGTGGGTGCGTCATACACACAACCCCAACCACAGTGCACATCTGGGAGGCTTCCAAAACTGTGGACCAAATAATAACACCTCCATAATATACTTATTTCCTTTGCACATCAAGGTCAAATTCTGAAAAGGAAAATGTCTATATAACAGAGAGATTTCTAGGCTGCCCTTATGCCCGGAGCCCCACATTCTATGTGGTAAACGTTGACTCGGATCAGGAAGCCCCCAGAAGGTTTTTGTGGCCCACTTTGACCCAGATGACCGACGGTTTCCACTGAAGGCACACGTCTTCCATGAACACAGATGCTGTGCTAAGATGGCATCTCCTCACACCTGCAGGAGGGGCCCCTTGACCTCTCTTCTGTTGCTGTGCCCTTTGTGGGTCAGGCTGCTGGGGAGACACCCACACGCTGTGAGCAGCGAAACGATTCACCCGCGTGGCTCACAGAACCAGACTAGGCATGTGGCTCAGCACTTTGGGAGGCCGAGGCAGGAGGATCCCTTGAGGCCCAGAGTTCCAGACCAGCCTGGGCAACGTAGCAAGACCCCATCTCTATTTTTCAAAAACTAAAAATAAAACAAAACCATCTCCTAGACCTTGGGCACTAGCACAAAACATGAAAAGCTGGGATCTGCCGCTGCCTGCTGAGCAGCCAAACGTGGCCTCCCTGCTTGGTGAGCTTCTGAAAGCAGAGTCTTCGGTTTCTCTTTGCTGCCCCTTCAACGTCACCCTGTGACCTTCAAACGCTTTAGTCTGTCCTCCCAGTCCAGGCCCCCGTTCCAGGGTACCTGTTCCCCACCAGGCTCAGCCTTTTCCAGATAGCACCTCGTGTCGACGCAGGCCTTATCAGTGCCTTTATTATCTATCTCCAGTGATGTTCTCCCAGCTTGTCTCCTGACTGTCTGGGACAAGCCCTCAATCCTGCCCAGGCTGACAACCATCAAATCCGGCACCTCCAAATTAAGCCCTGGGGTGGCCACGACACTCTAGGGATAGTGCCTGCTCCACGCCGCCCTGTCCGAGCACGCTGGACAGAGGGAGTGTGGCTGGGCGGACGGGGCATGAGTCCTGAGGTTGGCAGGGCTGGTGGCCACCCCCAGATCACATGTGGAGAAAGATGCCTCTCCAGGTGAGCGGGGGCTGCTTTCTGGACAACTCCCTCCTCGGTGTCAGCGTGGGACACCCCCGGGACTCCCGGCTGCAGCGGGTATCGGAGCTGAGCTGGGCCAGCGCTCCTGCTGTTTGACCCTCAGAGCCTTTTCTCAGGCTCAGCACCTCCTTCCTGCACGCTTTGCTCAGTCATCTCTATGCCCATCACAATTTCTCAGTGTTTGCCCACCGGGGCGCCTGTCAGCCGCGGGAGGCCAACAAAGCTGCCTGGCCCTGCGAGGACTTGATGTCCTGGGCTCCCAGCTGCCCCCACCACCCACGCTCATCCTTCACCCGCCTTTAATTTACTTCTGACACTGGGGTCTTAAGCTCTGACCTCAGCCACCCTGCAGCTCCGAGTTCCACGGCGACCCCAAGCAAGTCCCTCAATACCAGGGGGACCTAAGAGTGGCGGCTGCTGCAGAGACAGCCTGTGGTCACCCAGTTGCCAGGACACTGGCCAGAGTGTGGAGTCAGCCCCTGGGGCTCACATCACCTCAGCGTCCTGCAGGCTGCACCACTGGCCTCAATCTCACCGAAGCTCTGAGATGAAGCGCTTGCCAGACTCTGCAGTGCCCGACCCACCAAAGCTGCCGGGGGCGGCCCCTCCAAGCTCCGCCCTGCCCCCAAGACCAGGCGTAGTCCCTGAGCACAGAACGGATTCCCCCACAGGGCTGTGCTGTGGGAGAGGAAGCTCAGGGCTGTGACTCCACCCACGGGAAGGATGTGCTGGAGGAAGGTGCGGTGTGATGGTAGACCACGTCCACGTCCATGGACCCCCATCGCCTCCCCTCCCCGCTGGCGTGGGGTGACGGTGGACCACGTTCACCTCCATGGGCCCCATCGCCTCCCCTATCCCCCCTGGTCCTGCCCAACTCAAACCTGCCTCACCTCAGACCCAACCACGGAGACCTCTCAGCCCCTCCTGCCACCTAACTGCCCGTAGCCAGGCCCTGATGGCCCCACTGCTGGCTCCTGTGAGGCCACAGCCCTCCCCTATGGTGGCCCCTGTGTTACCCCAGCCCCTCAGAGAGACGCTTTGAAACAGGAACCTGGAGAGGAAAGGGCAGAGGCTACACAGCGGAGAGCCCAGCGAGGCAAAACAACTTGTCCAAGATGGAGTGGCCCTGGTGGCATGGCCCTGGCGTGACCTGAGAAGCGTCTGAGCACCAGGGCCAAGCTCGGACCCCTCACTCTCTCCACCGAGGGCATCGAAGGAGGCTGGGTGCCCACTCAGAAGAAGAATCACAAGTCAGTCACCCCCTGGAATGCAGCCTCTGCCACCTGCCAGGTGTCCCGCCGCCCCACGCGCACGACCCACTGCTCACACAGGAGGTGAGTCCACGGAGACAGATTTGACTCTCCAAGGAACACCAGGCCCTGTGCCACCAGCTCCAAGCAGTGTGGGCACCGCGGCTCCACGCCTGGCTTTGGGCAGGTCAGCCGGCCATACCTGGGAGCCACACTAGGGCTGTTTTCACCCTTGACCTTCTAGCAAGCTCATCGCACAGCTCCTGACCTTGCAGGCTCTCTGCACCATTGGGAAGAACAGAATCACCAAAGTTGAAAAGTCTTTGTCTACCACTTCCATACGTTTTGTGATTTTTAAAGACACCATGCAAACATTGGACAGGAGACCCGGTTCCGGGACAGCCCAGCCTGGATGAGACTCGAGGCAACCACAAAAACCGCAGACCCTGAGGTTTGCCTGCACCATCGGCCCCTGTAAGATACACCCTGCTCCCCTCTGCGATGAATCCTGGGCTGCTCTGGTGTTTAGACGACATCCAGCCCTGACCCCAAGCGCCAGAGACAGCACCTGCTTAAACCCAACACAAAGGGCGGACACTGGTGCCTCTCCCTCCCTCAGTGCTTCTGGGGCAGCACGAGCCCCTTCCACCCACCACCCATCTCAAATTTCCTAGGGAGAAAGGGTGGAAATTCCTAAAGATAACTACGGTGAGGCTTTTGGGGGTTTTGTGGGGGCGGGGGTACTGATTTGAGACGAGAACTTGTCTTTTTGCTATCTCTTCCCGTCCCTAAACCCCTATTGGGAATCATACACATAAAAAATGTGGCCGGGTGCAGTGTCTGACGCCTGTAATCTCAGTACTTTGAGAGGCTGAGGCAAGAGGACCACCTGAGCCCGGGAGTTCAAGACCCACCTGGGCAATAAAGAAAGACCTCATGTTTACTTAAAAAAAAAAAAAAAAAAAAAAAAATTAGCTGGGCATGACGGTGCATGCCTGTAGTCCCAGCCACTCAGGAGGCTGAGGTGGAAGGATCACTTGAGCCCAGACTGAGGCTGTCTCAAAAAGATGTGCTAGTTTTCAGAGGAACAGGATTCACAGCGGTGTGAAGTATCACCTCCTGGCTGTTTTGAAGCGTCCTGCTGAAGCCGTCCAACGGGCTCCTATGTGTGTGTTTCTGGGCACTACGCAGCGGCACACCCTCTCGTATTTGGGACAGGCTGTGCCCGTCACACACACCACCCGCCCTCTCCCAGCACTGCTGTGCTGGGCTTCTACAACCCTCACCAATGCCTCCTTTCCACACTGAAGAGATTCTCCTCCCTTGGTACAGCCATGGAGATCCCAGGACTTCTCGTGAGTTATATTTAAAAAGGAAAAAAAGAAAGTTCGATGTGTTTGTGGAATGGCCAGTTCCACAGCCCCAGGAACGGTGCAGGACATCTGCCTGCAGGACACACAGGTGAGATCATTTCTTTTGTCGAACTGCACGTGCACACAAGAAGCACACTCCTCTTCCTCATCAGAACTATTGGGAAGTTTCATGAGCACCGTCCTGTAGATAATACAATTGATTATGATTGGCTGTTAAATATCTAAAAAGGTGTTTAAATTCAGTGCTCTTCTGACCTCTGGCTCAGCCAAGATGCCCATCTCCACTGGTTTGGTTTGGTGTTGTCCCCACCCAAATCTCATCTTGAATCAGAGTAACCCTAATCCCCACATGTCAAGGGAGAGACGAGGTGGAGGTGATTGGATCATGGAGGCGGTTTCCTCCGTGCTGTTCTCATGATGGTGAGTGAGTTCTCATGAGACCTGATGGTTCTATAGGTGTCTGGTAGCTCCTCCTGCATCATCCTCTCTCCTGCCACCTTGTTAAAAAGGTGCTGCCGACCCTTGGCCCTCTGCCGTGATTGTTTCCTGAGGCCTGCCCAGCCATGTGGAACTGTGAGTCAATTAAATCTCTTTCCTTTATAAATTATCCAGTCTCGGGAAGTTCTTTACAGCAGCGTAAAAGTGGACTAACACACCCACCCTGTTCAGGCTTAAACCAACCAGGAAAAGTAGTGTTACAGAGGTTTGGAGACTGACAGGCTTCCAGTCTGATGAAGCTTGCACACGCTGCCTGGCTCAGAGGCGAAACCACATTCTCAGGGAGGCTGTGCAGTTCAAAGGAGAGGGAGCTGGAGGAACTGCAATATTTTTCACCTCGTGGAAAGGAACTGGGACCCCCATCTTCTAGAACGCTACAGAAGGCTCCACACAGACGACACAGGCGTTGAAATATCACCCCGAGCTTCTCATTTTGAAGGTGGCCAAGGCCTTGTCACGTTGCCCCTAATTACAAGGCAGTGAAATGGTTCCCACTATATTCTGCATTTGTAAGTTCTGAGCAAAAGTCCTGCTTCTCGGGGTCTGTCAGGTAAATCGGGCAGCCGGGGCCTGACTTTGTGGCTCAAACAGCCAAGGTTCCCAAACGTAAAGGGCAGCTGGATGGACACAGTGCCGACCGACCCCCTAAAAGGGAAACCAAGCCCCTAGCCCAACCACCTACAGGAGGCCTGTCCCCCTGGGAGGTAGGGCAGCTGGTGGCCGTCATGTCCTTAGCTGTCCCACAGGTTTGGAAGGGACTCAGGCCCACCCCCAGCTCTTACTCACACAGTATCCCCACTTCCCAAGTCTGACTTCCATCTCTTCCACATGCTTGGCCGCAACCTCTGGTCCACCCAGGCACCCCTCTCTGCCATGAACCCCCATCCCAACACTCTTGATAGTTAATGGTACCCCATCAGGGGACATCTTCTGAATTACCTCCTCGCACAGCCCCTGTAATTGTGCACATGCGTCTCTCACAGTCAGCCAGCCCCTAGAGCCACACATAAAACACAGCCCTGCACAAGGAGTAAGTGCTCACTTAATTTCAGTGAATGAACATTCCTTTCAGTTAAAGTCTTTATTAAAACAACATAGCACAAACTTTTGAAATAAGATAACCTTAAACCCAGCAAATTTTACAGGGAGATATCTAATCATATTGCCTCCCATCCTGGCTCCACCTCCTTTTGTCCTGCTCAGCCTCCTCCTGTCCTGACTGACCCCGCCTCCCCCCGTCCTGACCCCGCCTCCTCCCATCCTGACCCCGCCTCCTCCCGTCCTGACCCCGCCTCCTGTCCTGACCCTGCCTCCTGTCCTGACCCCACCTCCTCCTGTCCTGACCCCGCCTCCTCCTGTCCTGACCCCTCCTCCTACTGTCCTGACCCCGTCTTCTCTGGTCCTGACCCCACCTCCTCCCATCCTGACCCCGCCTCCTCCCGTCCTGACCCCGCCTCCTCCTGTCCTGACCCCTCCTCCTCCTGTCCTGACCCCCGTCTCCTCTGGTCCTGACCCCACTTCCTGTCCTGACTCTGCCTCCTCCCGTCCTGATCCTGCTTCCTCCCATCCTGACCCCGCCTCCTCCCGATCTGACCCCACCTCCTCCTGTCCTGACCCTGCCTCCTCCTGTCTTGACCCCGCCTCCTCCCATCCTGACCCCGCCTCCTGTCCTGACCCCACCTCCTCCTGTCCTGCTCTGCCACCTCCCTAAGAACCTGGCTGGGGAGCCCTGGCCATGGGAAGTCCGTGCCATGTTGAGGGGGCACAGTAAACAGAGGAGAGGTCCTGCCCTCAAGGGTTTGGGGGATCTGGCCTCAGGGAGCTCTGCAAACAGGTTTTATGTTTTTATTGAGGTAAAATTCACATATAAATTTAACCATTTTAAAATGTACACCTCAGTGATTTTTAGTCTATTTGTAATGTTATGCAACCATCACCTCTACCTAGTTCCAAAACACTGTCATCGCCCCAAAAGAAGCCCACGCCTGTCAGCAGCCCCAGCCCCAGGACCCCACCTGCGGCTGTGTGGGTGGCTGTGCCTGTCCTGGGACCCCCGCGTGCTCCCGTGTGGCAGCTTTCTCTGGGCTTCACGTTTTGAGTCTGTCAGGGGCTCCATCCCTTGCTGTGGCCAAGAGGACTCCACCATGTGGGTGCCCAGCGTGTCTGTGGGCGGCTGGTCCCCTCTGTGCCCCCCCTACCAGCGGACCTGCCCCTTCAAGGAGGGTTGCAGGGTCCTGTGGGCCAGAGCAGAGGTAGAGCACTGAGGTCTGTTTTCCTGCAGCCTGCATGGCTCCAGGAGCACTGAGGTCTGTTTTCCAGCAGCCTGCATGGTTCCAGGAGCACTCAGGTCTATCTGGTTTCCAGCAGCCTGCGTGGCTCCAGGAGCACTGAGGTCTATCTGGTTTCCAGCAGCCTGCATAGCTCCAGGAACACTGAGTTCTATCTGGTTTCCAGTAGCCTGCATGGCCCCGGGACACCCTTGGGTGCTCATGGCCAGTGTGATGGAAATGCTATGCTTGGCAGGACAGGCCAGACTCTCCAATGAATAAAGGGCAAAAACTGCACTTACCTTGGCTATGCGGGAAAAAATCAGAGCAAAATCTTCCCGAAACAACTGCAGGGGCCACCCAGGCTCCCAAGCGCACTTCCTACCTGAGTGTGTGAGGCTCCAGGCCTTTCGGGTGAGCCCTGGCCTGGGCACTGGCCCCTGGACACCGGCCCTCCGGCGTGGAGAACAGGCTTGGGCACCCCACCCTGACACCTTGGACCTAGGCCTCCTGAGGCAGCTGAGTGGGAAGCCCCTGAGCCTCCGAATCAGCATTTCCATGTCAACGGGTCTTAGCAGTAGCCCCGGCTTCTGTCCCTGCGATTTTATCCTGGGACTTCCTGGGCATCAAAGTGGGGCTGGAACAGGACTGAACTGAGCCCCCAGTGCCCAGAGCAAGGTGGGAGGGATCCCTGGTCTCAGGGCCTGTGCAGAAGAGAGTGGCCAGGGGACACCCTGGGCCTTAGCTCACTTATGGCTACAGCTCTCCATTTCCCCTGGCCTGTCACACTGTCCCACATTTCCCCTGGCCTGTCACACAGGCCCCCCTGCCCCCAGCCCTCTGTCCTGAGGTTACAGAGATTGGAACCCTGGCCTCTCAGGCTCCCGAATTCTAGTTTCCGTTTTATTCACATCCATGGATTGGGGCTGGGAACAGAGGGCGAGGCCACACTCAGACACACTCTGAGCAGGCCCTGCAGACATAGGCTGGACCCTGGCTGGGGCTGAGACGTGAAAAGCAGCCCCACATCTGTGGGAAGTGAGGGCCTCAGCAGAAGGCAAACACTGGCCCAACATCATGCGGGCTGCAAGGCCCTGCTCCCCTCTAGATCCTTTCCATAAACCAGGAAAGGCCTTTGCACACTAGGAACGTTGCTAAGGGGCCGCACAGTCTAGGAGAAGCTCCCTGTACCAGCCTCACGCCCTGCCGTACCCAGGAGTACGAGGCCCCAGCTCACTGACACTGCTGGGAGTGTATGCAAAGGGAGAAGGAGAGAAACAGCATTGTTTATAACGTAAGGAAAAAGGGAACCTAAAATCTTAACATCCATTGATTGTATTCACAAAATAAAAACCTACACAACTGTTAGCCTGAGGTACATCCATAGTTACAGTCACGGAAGTCTGTCCCAAGATTTCATTTTAAAAATCAATCCAGGGCCGGGTGCGGTGGCTCAAGCCTGTAATCCCAGCACTTTGGGAGGCCGAGGCGGGCGGATCACGAGGTCAGGAGATCGAGACCATCCTGGCTAACACAGTGAAACCCCGTCTCTACTAAAAAAATACAAAAAAACTAGCCGGGCGAGGTGGCGGGCGCCTGTAGTCCCAGATACTCGGGAGGCTGAGGCAGGAGAATGGCGTAAACCCGGGAGGCGGAGCTTGCAGTGAGCTGAGATCCGGCCACTGCACTCCAGCCTGGGCAACAGAGCGAGACTCCGTCTCAAAAAAAAAAAAAAAAAAAAAAAATCAATCCAGAAAATTATATACATATATATAAAATGTGCTCCTGATTTGGAAAAGCCTGAAAACATACTGCTGTGTGCATAAAAGGAGAAAAGGTCCACAGTGGCCTACACGAAAGGATGAAAATAGATCGTCCCTGGGTCGTGAAAATGGATAATTTCATCAGTAGAAGAACAATAGTCATGTTTGTTCTGTGATTTTAAAAAACAAGCCCCCCAAAACCTGCTCTTGAAAGTAGGTGAAAAGGGTCCCACATCCCCAGCCCAGGACAGGACAACCACACTCCTCCTCGGGACACAGCGTCATTTTCCTGGACGGAAGGTTGTCGTTGGTGATTTGCACGCTCCGCACACCCCAGTCAGGCCAGCAGCCTGCAGGAGGCCAATGCCCAGGGGAGGGGGAGAGGACCCTGGGGGTCCACACAGACTGTTCCAGGGACCCTCTGGATCCACCCGCTGGCAGGGACTTAGGGCCCCTCAGGGAGGGTGTCGACTCCCAAGACCCCCCACAGCCTTTCCTGGTGTCCCCACCACACAGCGCTGAGCACGGCCCGGCCCGGCCCCCAGCTGCAGACCTCATGGCCTTTCCCCACCGGCCTCCTGCAGACCCGGCTCCTGCCCCGCTCTGTACACACCTGGTGAGCTCTCTGTTGCGTTAGACCCTGAGACAGCGGCTACTGTCTGGCTCCTTCTGCTTCAATATTCTGCCTGGCCACGGCCCTTTCAAAAGAAAAAAAAGTAAATAAATCTCTCAAAATAGGGTCCATCCTGGGACCTGGGTGCCCTGTGTGCACAGACAGGAGAAAAAAAGGGCCCGCCCAGTGGGAAAATGGTTCCCCAAGGCCACCTCCCAGAGCTACACTCCCCAGTTCTGGGGCCCTGTCAGCCCTGCCCCTGTAGGGGTGGAAAGCTGGGCTCTGGACCCAGCCCCTGGCTCCAGGGAAGCCACCACCAGGACTGACCTGCCAAGAGGCCGTTCTCCCACAGGTCAGGGCAGGACGGGGCCGGTGGGTAGGCTCAGGACCCCGCACCCCATCCTCTTGACCAGGCTCCCGCAGAGCTAAGGAGCCTTCACCCTTTTCTCTCAGATAGCAGAAAAAACTCTCAGGTGAGGAGAAAAGAAAACCTGCACCGCCCCTCACTCTGAAGGAGGGAGGGCGTCCCGGAGGTCGACCCCAGCCCACCAAGGATCAGGGTTTGCAACCCCAGCCTCCGAAGGATCAGCTCGTGGACTGAGAGGGGCTACTCACTTGCTTGTCTGTTGTCAGGGAAAAGAAACCTGGACTCAGGATGGCCAGGCTAGAGAGACCCCCCAGTCCTCCAGAGAGAAAAGTCTCTGAACAGCCGACTGTGGGGAGGATGTGTCCAGAGAGCACCAAAGGCTTGAGGTTCTTTCCTGCGAAAACCCTGGGTGTGATATAATGACCGGCTCCCGCAAATCCTGAGTCCAGGGCATTCAACAGGAAACATAAGGTCATTTTGGAAAGAATGAAAATGTGTGTTTTGCTTTGTACAGAACAAGACACAAACATTCGCGGCCACATTACTCACAATAGCCAAAAAGACCATCGCCACATGAGCGAGTAAAACAGTCTGGCCACGTGAAGGGCCGTTACCCAGCCTTGAAGAGGAAGGAAAGTCGGACGCTTGCTATGGCACGGATGAGCCCCGAGGACACCGTGCCGAGGGAAAGAGCCCAGACGCATAAGGGCAAATCCTGTGTGATTCCACTCTCGTGCAGTCCCAGGTGGTCAGCTTCGTGGAGACGGAAGCAGAACGGTGGGTGCTGGGGGAGGGGGACTGGAAAGTTCGTGTCTCACGGGGACAGAGTCTCGGCTAGGGAAGATAAAACATCCTGGAAATGGACAGTTAGTTAATGTAAATGTATTTCATGCCACCAAGCTGTAGACTTAACAACAGCTAAGATGGTAGAGTTTGTTTTATATATATATATTACACAAGTTAAAAAGTAATTTTTACAACACATACCACATGACCCCAGTGATGTGAGCACACACATAAACACAGACGTGTTTGTATGCACGGACAGACACACAGACATGTGGCTTAAAGTTCTGAAAGAAATGCCCGGAAGGCTGACAGCCGTGGGCTTTGGGTGGGGAGATAGCAAGGCCCAGAGATAAGACCCCTCCCCCACGGCGCGGCTTCCCTGCTGGAGACTTGCTGCGATTTCCAAGTTTTTTAAAAGGGGCAGGCAGTCCTTTCACAATGGAACAGAAGTTATGAAATGTGCGTCTTCCCCCGCCTGCCCCACTTGGCCTTTCGGCCTCACTCCACACAATGGGGTCGTTCAGCCGCCCTGCCACGCTGCCACGCACTTGCGGCTGCACCCTGGTTCCTCAGCCATCAGCCAGGACAGCGCCGCCCACGCCCTCGCCCGGCCTCCTTCCTACTCCCCTGGGGAGGGGCAGAGGCGCCCCCAGGCCAGCATCCCCACAGTTGTGCCCACCCATGCCCAGGCATCCCTCCGTCCCCTGCGGGACCGGGGGCACCAGCCAGCGCCCTCCCCTCCTGAGGGTCAGAGACACTTTTCCAGCTGCTGCACTTTGCTGTCCTCTAAGCTCTCAGCAAAATCAGCGGAATCGGTGGCATCCACTGGGTTTGTTATGCCGTGTTCCCCCAGTGCATAATTATGTCTCTGCAAGGCACATTCTTGGTGCATGGCCATGCCTCTGTGCCAGAACCCCAGACGTCTTCCTGCATTCCTGGGCTGTGACACCACCCCGCAGCCTGGTGTGTGTACTCTGCCAGATGTGTGCGTGGAGCTGGCCGTGGTGGCCTGGCTGGGCCTGGGGCAAGAGGGGCCCTGTCGGAGAGGACGTGGCTGCAGGGCTGAGGGGCTGCCTGTGTCTTGTGGCCAGTGGGAGGCCTGGGGCAAGAGGGGCCCTGTCGGAGAGGACGTGGCCGCAGGGCTGAGGGGCTGCCTGTGTCTTGTGGCCAGTGGGAGGCCTGCTGGGGAGCCTCTGGCCCCCAATCCCGGCCTTGACACATCCCACCCAGATAAGAACCTGCCCCTGTGATGCTCATGGCCGGTGGCCCGAGGGTGGCCGTCCTGTTTTCCTGTTCAGCAAAGGGAGGCCCTGCGTGGTCTGAGGTCCAAGGACCCCCAGCGATCCCTGAGCAAGGGTGGCCAGCGGGACCGAGGCCAGGCCAGGCTGGGGTTGCGGGTGACCGTGCTCTGGGGGCTCTGAAAGGCGAAGTGAAGGGTGAAGACACGCCTCTTCAGGCAGCACCAACCAGGCAGATCAGTGTCCTCCCACCGTGCCCAGAAGGCCAGCCCAGAGAGGACCCCACAGGCACAGGGGGAGCCTGCATGCCAGGCCAGCACCCCCAAGTGATGTGACCCCAGGAGCAGCCACCTCGCCAAGAACTGTCTGCCTATCCCAGGGCCTCTGAGCTCCTGGGATGTGGGAGGGGCGGCCTCTCTTCTGAAACCCACTGAGGGGACAGGGACTCAATGGTCAACGTGGCTTGAGATCTGTCACATCCAGTCCACGTGTAACTGTCCCAAAGGCTGGATGAGAATTCCTAGTTTCCCCCTCACAGCTACGTGCCCTGGGCCAGTGGCTCACCCTCTCTGTGCTGTGGTTCCTCCCTCAAGCAATGAGGAATAATGGTGCAGTGATCATCTGCAATGGTCCTGCAGTGAGGACTGATCCTGCAGTGAGGACTCAGCGTGCAGTGAGGACTGAGTGTGCAGTGAGGACTGATCCTGCAGTGAGGA
>NC_045449.1:76954687-76970032 GCF_002776525.5 Piliocolobus tephrosceles | reverse complement strand
TGCAGTGAGGACTGAGTGTGCAGTGAGGACTGATCCTGCAGTGAGGAACGATCGGGCAGTGAGGAACAATCGGGCAGTGATCATCTGCAATGATCGTGCAGACCTCATTGAGCGGTTGTGTCACAGACATAACATGGGCCCAAGTGCACTCAGCACCAAGCGGGGCCTTCCAGTCACTCATAGTCATAATCCCATTTACCCGAACAGAGTTCAGAGGCTGAGAGATCTGGTCTGTCCTGCTGGTAGAGGCTGAGACCTGCCTGTCACACAGTGAGCCTCCCTCTGCTTATTCTCACCCAGAGCCCCGTGCCCCCCTGCCCCCACCAGTGCCCACACTGCCCTCGTCCTCCACCCAAAGCAACAGCTTTGTCACTAACCTCCCCACTCAGAAAACCAGAGTGCTCATCTGCTCAGGATGCTGAGAGCCACTGTTTAACTCGGGTGCAATTTTTAAATGTCATCTGTGTTTATCTCTAGGTGATGGGATTTTAACTAACTTTAAGAATTCTGTCTTTCTTTCACAGCATACTTCGTGCTGTTTGAAAATTACAAAGCCCTATTTTTAAATCCTTCTGTATCTTCCTCTCCCCTCTCTCTTCATAGACCTTCTCTGCTCTGGTCAGCCAGGTCCAGGGGCTGCCCCACCCTCTGTGCTGGCCCTCAGCCCACTTCCCGTCCAGCCCCTGCGTGTGACACCGCGTGCCCGTCTGCCTGCCCCCCTCAAGCCTGCAGTGGTGTTGCTGGCACAGCTGAGTCCACCTGGAACGTTCCTCATTCTCCACAGCGGCTCCCGAGGGGCAACAGGTGACGGCAAAGGAAGAAAACTCAGGCTGGGGACGAGCCTCATCCCAAGCTCCCCAGGCTCCTCTCCTTTGAGACTTGGACATCCTGAGTCCATATGTTGTCCCGAGGCTCCTGGACCCTGCCCCCAGCAGGAGCACTAGGCTGGAATGGGGGCAGGATTTTACAAGCAGCTCTGTGTCCTGGGCAGCCCCATGAGGGCCCTCTCTCCCGAGGGCAAAGGGGACAGAGGGACCCCCATCCCAGCAGGGGCACCTTCCACTCCTGCACCAACACCCCCCGAAGCCCCCACAGTCCGCTGTCCAGCAGCCAACCCAGTCAGCTTCCCGAAGCCCCCAGTGCAAGGGTCTAACCCAATACGGCAGTGAGTGGCCCATGCGTGACTGTCCTGGCACTGCCAGCACAAATGACCACAAACAAGGTGGCTTAAAACAACAGAATTGTGCCGTCTCACGGCTCTGGAGGCCACAGTCTGCAATCGAGGAGTGGCAGGACCACGAGGTGTCTGCCTGAGGGAGCTCCCCACGGCCGCTCTCAGGGGACCCTGCCCTGCGTCTTCCAGCTTCTGGTGGATCAGACGCTCCTGGCCTTTGGCCACAGTGCTGCCATCTCTGCCTCTGTCTTCACGTGGGCCTCACCCTCTGTGTCTGTTTTCTTCTCGGAAAGACACCAGTCGTATTGGGTTAGGGCCTGTCCTTATGATATCATCCTAGCTTGATTACGTCTGCAGAGACCCTGTTTCCAATACAGCCACATTCACAGGCCCCGGGGGTTAGGACGCGAACATGTCTTTTCAGGGAATACAGTCGTCACACTTAATTCCCTCCCATCACCATGTTGAATAGCAGATCCAGTGACCAGTGAGTTTTAACAAAAGGAAACATCTGTAAAAGGTACAATTAAGCAACTGCAAAACCCTACCACTGGTGCAATGCTTCATTCTCTCGGACTGGTCTTTAGTTGTAAATAATTAACAATTCTTAAGGTCTAGTAAATTCTGTTTTACAGATCTTCAAAATCAGTTTCATGAATGAGCTAAAATGTGCACCTTCACGAAATAAAAACCACGTCTCAGAGTTTACGCTGTCACATTGTTTAAATGTTAAACACAAACAAAAGCGCTGAGGTCACAACACATCAGAAAACGGAAATAAGTTGTTTATTCACTTTTCTAGTCACAGTGCTGTCGCTGTTTATTTCTACTCGACTGTTTTGACACAGAAAACGTGGTATTGAGGTCGGAGACGGGCAAGCCCGGTCCCCGGACCGACCAAAGACAGGACAAACTGGAAAGGATGCCAAGGCCACCTCCAGTCGCTCACTGCCTTGGCAACACCTGGAAGCGACTGCCCATCCTCCAGCTATATCTGAATAACCTGCCCCCTAATTAGCATGTCATTAAAAGTGGTTATCAATATGACTGCAAGTTGGCCCTGGGCGCCTGCACTCTGCACACTGCCTGAGGGGCAGCCTCGCTCTGTGGGAGCAGTCACAGAGCCGGACCACCACCGGCTCACCAACCTCAGCCAAGCTGCTGGCTTCCCCACCACCTCGCTCCTGAGTCCCTTCTGGAGGGAGCCGAGAAGCCGCCCAGCATCAGTGCCCCAGGGCTGAAGACGCAGGCCGCACCCAGAGCCAGTGCAAACGCTTCTGTTGCTTCCAATTTACTCCTAAAACCAGTGCATGTCGCTGAATCCCACTGGGCTGGGGCAGCAGCTCTAACTGGGAGTTCTACAACTAAACACCACGGAGAATGTAGTGTTTACTGAAGCGTACGTGTAATCCTGTCATTGCTTGAACGTGTCTCCAGGAAAGATAAGATGAAGTCCTAACTCTCAGTACCACAGCGGGAGGCCTCACTTGGAAATCACGTCTTCAAGCAAATTCAGATTTACATTCAATCAAATTCAAATTAGGTCATTAGAGGGGGCCTAAGGCAGGGTCCCAGGCAGGAGGGGTGGGGGCCACATCCCTGCCTCCTTCTCAGACAGGACCTAGTCTCAGGGCCCAGCCTGTGAGCTCCCTGCCCGTGCTCCTGGCCACTCAGAGAGGCTCTCCGACACACACTGGTCAGCCCCTGCTGGCCAGCCTCGCCCTGAGTCAAACCCAGGAGAGACAGTGACAGAAGCCACCTGGCGTGGGTGGGGCTGGGAGGGAGGAAAGGCCCAAGGGAGCTGGCGGGGAGGGTGGGTGCCGGGGCGTCTCTCACAGCAGGCTGCTCCCTTTGCCCTCGTTTTCTGCCCATGAAGCCACTTTCCAACTCGCCAGGAACAGGGGGAACCCTTGGTAGGAGATGGGACAGGTGTCCCAGAGCCGGGACGAGCAATCGCAAGCTCAGATCCCTTCTGTCTCCTGTGACTCTCACTGTTTTGAACCCAAAATGCCCACAGATGGCTGTGACTGTGACCACATCTCCCAGTCACCTGGGTCCCAGGCCTGACCACTCTTTGGGAACCGGCTGCCACCCGTCCACTGTCATCGGTTCAGACTCAGCAGCCTCATTACCTGGGATGAGCCAGGGCATCGTGTTGGGGGCTGGGGGGCTGCATGAGCCCCAGCCCCTTCCACTAAGAAACCCGTCCTGGTCGCCACGCTCCAGCCTCTAGGCTGTGGGACTCACCCTTCAGGTGGCCAACACTCCCATGGTCGCGTGATCCCTTTCTCTCCCCATGCAAACAGACGGCGCAGGGACCTCGTGCACGGCCATCACCGCCCAGAGGACAGTCCATGCCTTGCTGCTGACCGGGGGCCCTGAGGCATCGGGCGTCCTCCCACGCACCCCTCTGGCCCACGCCTGGGCCTTCCAGGCCCGCCCCGCCTGGACCGGTGGACGCCTCCCCGTCGCCCCTCTGATCCACAGCCAGCACAGGGGGAGGCCCCTCCAGAGGGTGGAGGCCGTTGCCCGAGTCCAGCTGCCAAGAACAACAAGGAGAAGGGGAGTGGGGCTCCCCTCCCCCAACTCTCCACCCAGACCCCGCTCAAGGGGCACATTCACGGAAGACAGGAAGCCCCACATCTGATGCCTGCCGGGACTGCTCACCGCTTCCCGGAACGTGCCCCTGTCTCATCAGGAAACGCCAGGCCAGGCCTCTCCTGTCGGCGCTCTCCCAGTGGGAAGAGGCAGGAGCTCCTCTCTCAGGGCCGGGGCCCATGAGCAAAGTGCTTCACTGCGGACCCTGGCGAGGAGGCCCCTCCCGGGCAGCTCGGCGGACCCTTCCTGCAAGTTTCTGCCGATGCCTCGATTCCTCCGCTTCCAGCCTCCGACCCAGGACGGCACCAGCCCTCCCCCACAGCGTGATTTCTGAAAACCCAGATCCCCAGACGCCCTGCACTAGTGCAGTCAGGGTATGTCCTGCCTGTTTCCTTCGATTCCGTGTCCAGTGCTGGTGCACAGCCTCAAGTCATCCACCTGCCTCGGCCTCCCAAAGTGCTGGGATTACAGGCATGAGCCACCGCGCCCGGCCTCCCAAATTCTTCTGCAACCACCATCCTCCCAGTGCCCTCGGCCCTGAGTAGGGAGGCTGGACCAGGAGCACAAGTGGAGGGCAGGGCAGGTCCTGTCCTGGGAGGACAGATTCCAGACCCCGGCCAGGAACCGGTGGGATTCCTGGGAAGGGGGCCAGGGAGTGGACAGAAGTGAGCCTTGGTCTGCCTGGGGCCTCAGTGACCAGTAGCGACCCCAGCTCCCTCTCATTGACTGGTGAAACTGAGGCATACGCCACCCATGGTGCCCCAGGCAGAGCCCAGCCTGCCCCAAGACACCGCCGCTTTGCTGTACGTGGGGCTTTTCAGGCGAGGCCGGGGTGCGTGCAGGAGATCCAGAGGGGTAGGGCCCTGGGGAGATACCACGGCCCATGGGGGCAGTGCCACAGCCCTCCCCAGGCTTCCCTGCATGGCAGCCCTGGCCCGAGGCAGCCAACCCGTGGGCTTCCATCTTCACAGCCAGAGGGAGGAGTGAGCAGGACTGGTCTGCAGCAGGACTGGTGGAACCTGGGCCAGGGCATTAAACAGTCACAAGACCCTGGTGGGTCACACGGATCACCCACACATTTCCCAGTCCACCAGCACAGGTGGTGCTGCGAGAAGACCGATGGACGCCCCATGTGGCGGCCCCTCAGCTCTGCAGCAGGGACAGCTCTCAGTGTCTCCTGACCAGGCCGTCCCAAGGCCGTTTGCCGTCTGGGGGACCAGGGTCCTGGCAACACAGAACGGGGCATCATCACCACCCGGGAGCAAATGCTAAGCCACACGTGTAAGACCCTGCAGGGCCCCTGGAACGAGCGACCTTCCCACGGTGACCTCTCAGACCTGTGGGGCTCAGTTTTGGGAAGTAGGTGGCACGTCTGCGACAACAAGGCCCAGCAGCCACCACCCAGGCCCATCTTCACACCCGGGATCCCAAGCCCTGCCCAGCATCACGCCCAGCACACAGCAGCTATCTTGGGCGGCTCGAGGTGCCACAGCTGCCGTGGGGGCTGGGGCTGAGCTGAGGGCCATCATGTGTGGGGCCACAGGCCGCAGGGGCCCCCTGGGAGAGACCCACCTACTCATTTTCTTTCTTTGTTTTTTTTGAGATGGAGTCTCACTCTGTCGCCCAGGCTGGAGTGCAGTGGTGCGATCTCGGCTCACTGCAAGCTCCGCCTCCCAGGTTCACGCCATTCTCCTGCCTCAGCCTCCCGAGTAGCTGGGACTGCAGGAGCCCACCACCGTGCCTGGCTAATTTTTTTTGTATTTTTAGTAGAGACGGGGTTTCACCGTATTAGCCAGGATGCTCTTGATCTCCTGACCTCGTGATCTGCCTGCCTCTGCCTCCCAAAGTGCTGGGATTACAGGCGTGAGCCACCGCGCCCGGCCCCACCTGCTCATTTCTAACCTTCAGTATCGCCCGCAGCAGTGTTTGAGGTTGAATTCTACATTTTTATAGTTTCTCAGTAAAGCAACGCTTCCTGCTCACGGTTTGCGCTGAGCCCCTGGGGTTTCAGGGCGTCTGGAGCCTGTGCTGGGATGGGGCAGGGCGTCCACGCTATCTTCGTCTGAAGGGCTCTCGCCAGTGGACGTCAGCCTGACCTCCCATCCCTCTTGCCGCCCTGCCACCAACGCTCCTTCCCTCTGCAGCTGGGGCCACTCCCCCTTCGCACCGCCCTGAAGCTCTTCCTGGCGCCAGGCCATGGTGGGGGGTGTCCCCGGATGAGGTTTCCCAGATGCACCCCAGTCATGGCTGCATCTGGGCCCTCCCTGGAAGTCGCCCATTCTCTGTCCTCAGTGTCCTCCGCCCTCAGCAAACACCACAGGCCTCTCGCAGACGGCAACCCACGTGCAGCAGCCACGACCAGCACTTCCCAGCACTGCGCGGCCACGGCCTGGGGTACGTACCTGGCCCCAAGGGGCTGTTCCATGGCGGGGAGCAAGCCCCGGGAGGCGCCGGCGCCAGGAAATCAGTCTGCTCCACAGGGAGGGCCACATGCAGCTCAGCTGGACTCAAGCTCAGGGTGGGGGAGGCAGCTAAGGCGCCTGAAGGCTGGGCTGGGGCAAAGCAGCTGGAGGCTGGAGAGAAGGGCAGGCCCTGACAGCAGGCGAGCGTGGCATGGACCCACCAGGTTCGTCTCCTCACCGGACTGAGGCCCTCCCTTCCCCACCAGGCTGGTCTCTCCAGACTAAGGCCCTCTCTTCCCCAGGTCCCGGGCCGGCCTCCATGTCCTACACCACTCAGCTTCGGTGGGTCACTGGACAGACTGCAGGGACAGTCTCTGCCTGCCTTGGAGTTTTTCCTCCCCAGGTTCCAGTTCTCCCACAAATGCCCTCTGCTCACCTCTCAAGGTACAGGAAGAGCCGTGCTCAGAGGTCCCACTGGAGACCCCTCCAAGGCACAGCAGGTGCCAGCAACAGCAACACCAGGGCACCCTGCCCGGAAGTGGAGCCAAGTGAGCAAGTCTGGGGGCTCTGGAGGTCCAGACAAGGCCTTCTGGGGGCAGAAAAGTCAAGTGTCCTGGTCAAGGACACACCGTGGCTGGGACCGGGGACCCCTCCCCACCACCCCGGGAAGCACAGCTCCCTGTGCAGAAGTCCAGACCTGGGTGGAGCTCAGCCCGGCTCCACTGCATGGGAGAGGCAGAAGCCCCAGTAGTGACTTCTCCCTGAGCTGCAGCTGCAGCGAGGCGTCCCCCGCACAGCCCCACGGCTGCAGGTGGAACCAGGTAGAGGAGGAGCCTGGGAACCACTCAAGAGGAGCCAGGGGAACACGGCCCCTGCAGCGTCTCCTGGGCAGAAGCAGGTGTGGTCAGGATGAAGGAAGCACCTGGTCTGTGGCCCAGACAGTGTCTCCTCCTATCCACATCCAGAGCAACACGGAGGTTGAACAGAGGTTCTGGTGGACAGAGACCCGTGGGCACCGCCCGGTGTGCCCCTGCCCAAGCTGCTTCTTACAGAGCCCCACTGCACGGCACACACATCACCTCACGGGTCCTGCCACCCTCGTCCACCCGCCCACAGACCCGCCACACCCCTCATGGGTCCTGCCACCCTCGTCCACCCGCCCACAGACCCCCCACGCCCCTCACAGGTCCTGCCACCCTCGTCCACCCGCCCACAGACCTGCCACGCCCCTCATGGGTCCTGCCACCCTTGCCCACCCGCCCACAGACCCGCCACGCACGCCCCTGTCAGGACCAGGGAAGTGCAGCGCCTGTGGGTGGGCCTGGCAGACCCGGTCAACGTGGCCGACACCCAACCTGGCAGCCGCTGCAGCCAGAGACCAGTTATCTACCATCAAGAATGTGCCCTTGACTATTTTTATGTCATCTGTGTTTTCTTTATTGCCTCAGTTTTTAGTAAAGCTTCTTGTTGGACATGTTAGTCCAGCTCAGCAGTGCTAAAAGGGGAAAGGAAGGGGCGCTGGGCTCTTTCTGGGCGGAGAGCGCTGGGCAGAGTGGTTCCCGGCCCCTCACCCTCCCTGGGCCCTCCGCCCCTCCCCCAGCGCCCTCCCCCTCACTGGAGCCTGGTGTTTTTTTGTTTCTTTGTGTTTTAGCATATTTTTCATCTTGCCCCTGATCAAGCTGATGGCCAGGAAAGTATGTGGCTTGGTAAGCAAAATTCTTCTGAAGAAATTCCAGAGCCCCCAGCCGCCGTGACCTCACCGCCCTGATACCAGCCAAGCCTCCACTGTTTTTATAAATCACGGCCCGCCCGGGTGGCAGCACACAGTGGCCCAGTGTTGACTCCAGATTCCTCACGTTCCCTGGCATCCCCCGTGGGGCCCCTGTCCCAGCAGTGGGGGGAGCAGAGCAGGCAGCTCAGGGTCCCTGGGCAGCCATCCCCTCCCCGCTGGGTGAGCCGGCGTCCTCCCTGCAGGTCTGCGTCCCCACGTCCCGCTCCTGGCTTCTGCCCCTCAGAGCCCCTGCCATAGCTGCACTGCCACGACCTCCTGCTCTTAGTGGCCGCCCTCACCTCCGGAGCCCAGCCTACTCTGCTCCGAGGTTGCCTGGGTGGGCACCCACCTGGAACCAAGGGTGAATGGCAGAGCCCGTGCTGGCTGCAGGCCAGACACCAGCAGGGCTGACCAGGCCCCAGGCCGCTCCTCCGGCGGGGGCAGCACCCACTGCGTGCTGGCACAGGGGCTGCAATGGGAACCAAGGTTCGGCCCTTCTCCCAGGACTCAGCCTGGGCTGATGTCCTAGAGGGAAGACCTGGGGGTAGGGGGCATGGTGGGGGAAGGAATGGCGTGAGGGGAGGGGGTGTTGGGGGAATCCCACAGGAGCGGAGGGAAGAGGCTGAGGTCACAGGCGCAGAAAATCCCAGGACAGCAGAAGGCTCTCGGGCCTCTGGGCGCTGCTCCCTGGGCCTCTGCTCACAGCCCCGTGCCCCTCCTGGTAATGAGGAACCCACCTGCCGTCCTTCACAAGGGCTGGTTTAATCCCAGCAGGCAGGTTCCCGGGAACAGTAGGCCTCCCTCCATGCTTGCCCAGTGAGTGGTCAGGGAGGAGAGGACCCCAGGGTCTCACCAGCTCCTCTCAGGACCCTCACCACTTTTGACCACACAAAGGAGCAAAGAAGGGTTCCCGAGGGCGGCCAGGGCCAAGACCCCACCAACACGCCTGACGGGTGAACTCCGGGGGCTGCTGCCTGCACAGAAGGGGAGCGGACGGCCCGGCTGGGGCCAATTCCCACCACGCCGGCCTGGTTTCTAAACAGTTTAATCAATTAGTGAGGTGGACGCCCTCAGTGTCAGCTGCGGTGCTAATGAGGGGCCCCGCCCCCACCCGTGGGACCCGAAGCCAGACTCTCGCCCCTCAGCAGGTCCTCCCAGTGCAGTGGGGGCTGGGGGGGGCAAGGAAGGGGTCTGGGAACCCAGCGGTGCAGCCCCCACCAGAGGCTCAGCCACACGGTGCCCAGTGCCCGGCCCTCCCTGCAGCCAGCTTTCCTTCTGGAACCACAGGGAACCTCCGACAAAGCCCTCGCAGCAGAGGAAGCTCAACTCCTGTGATAGCCAGGAAGGGGGTGGCTCCGTATGTGGGGGGAGTCGAGGTCGAGGGAGGCTGAGGGGTGAGCCGGGACTGTCTCTGCCACCCCAGCGTCCCAGCTGACGCCTCTCTCTCACACACACAGAGACACGTGTGAACACGGGCCACATTCCTGCGCAACCTGACATGGCTTGCACACGCCGGGGCCTCGGCCAGCCCCGTGACAAGCGGGAAACTGAGTCACAGCTCCCATGGGGCCCAGCGTTTGCAGATGGGGGACCAGCGTGGAGCTGTGGGCTGCGGTTGCTCTCAGCTTCTCTGTCATGGCCATCAGTCGACTGGACCCCCAGGGTGAAAGGTGGAGGTGTCTGGGCATCCAACAGGCAGGAGGCCGCCCACCACCCAGCACAGGTGGCCCCCTCGACCCGGAGAGTTCTTGGAAAACCTCCAGGGCTCCCCGGAGGGAGAACGGCAGGTGGAGGGGGCAAGTGGGGGCCCGAAAAGCAGGGGCGATCCTCACTCTGGGAGCAAGGAGGAGCTTGTCAACTCCCCTCCCTTATGGGGGGACTGACAGATACGGGGCTACGGGGAGAAGCCACCACCCCCAAGAGCTCCGAAGCCTCCGACTTGGGAAAGTCTCGCTGCTCTTGGAGCACGTGGGGGACGACGGGGGCCACCCTGGAGGGGAAGCAGTTGCTGTCCAGGGCAGGACCAGGTGTTCAGCGAGGACAGTGCGGGCTGCGCTGCACTCCGACGGCCTTTCTGGTCGCTCTCCGGGGACGAGTCACCTCCTGAGCTCCGGCCTCCTTGCCTTCGTGTGGAGCTCCCCAACCCTCCCTGGTGGCCAAGTCCAGTGAGCCAGGACCCCCTGCATTGGTGATGACCTAATGAGTCCAGGCCCCAGCCAGGGCAGCGTCTCCCCCTGGTCATCTGCACCTGCCCCCACTGGGCTCCCTGCCACCCACCCTGGCCTGCCCGGGTCAGACGCCCCCAGCAGATGGGAACCCTCAGGGCTGGGTGTCGTGCTCACCCCTGGGGTGTCAGGCAGGACCATGATACCAAGTCCCCAGGAAGGAGCTGGGGGTGCAGATCTGCAGGCAAGGGGTCCTGCAGAGGAGAGAGCTCAGGGAGAGCCCGGAAGCCACTTTCAGATGCTGGGCTGCAGGCGTGGCTCAAAGCCCACCTCGACCCTCATAGTTAGAAGTGAGTTCTGCACCCCTTAGCACCCACACACTCAACCCTGACCCTCTCTTTTTCCTCGGAGGACATGTGGATCCACTGTGCGCATGTTCACGGCCGTGGGCTCCTACAGGACGGCAGGTCCCAGAGCTGAGCAGGCAGCTGGACCTCACAGCCCTGTCCTGGCCCAGTGAAGAGATGAGGCCCCAGTGCCATCAGGGTACCCTGCTGCGGCAGCGGGGCATGGGGGGTCCACACACAGCTCTTGGGGCTCCCTGGCACCCCAATAAGCATGGCAGGCAGGCGTGGGTCCCCCAGGGGCCTGTGCCAGGGGCCCTGACTGACGCTGGTCGGAGGTGGGAGGAAGGCGGACACCCCTGACCATCCATGAACTACAGGGGCCTGAGGCCCTTGGGGCATCCCATGGGTGGGAGGAGAAAACTGGGTCCGGCGTCCTCACGAGTGCCTCTGTCCCCAGCTCTAATGTGGGGCCCCGCCTGGCAGGGTTGTGGAGAGGTGAGGCTGCCCCTCTGCAAACAGACCGGGGAGTGCAGTGACCACCAACTACTGGGCAAACCCATCAGGCTGGGGGCTCCCTGCACCAGCGTGTTTGAGGAACGTGGTGAGAAAGGCGTCCGGGCCTCTTAAGGCCTTGGGATTGGACCAGAGGAGGCGTCGGAGGAGCAGGACAAATGGAGCTGGCACTGAGGGTGGGTCCCTGAGTGCATCGTGGCCTGACACCCGGAGGCTCTAGGCAGCAGGAAGGCACGAGTCAGAGGGAGGTCGGGCGCTTCAGCTGCTGGGAAATGTGGATCTTCCCACTGCCCTGCAACCAGCAGCCGCTGGGGGAGGCTCCCTCGTGGTACTAGGCTCACAGGCCAGAGAGAGAAGGTTCTCGTGTGCCAGCACCAGGTGCCCACCCACAGGTCCTGAGGCTGCCTCTCACAACAGCCTCCTGGAGCCCTCCCACCTCAGCACCTGGCCCCCACCCCGGAATGGAGACTTTCTGGTAAGCTTTGCCTTCCCCTAGACTCTGGGCCAAAAGCCCCCCAGGCCACAGGCACTTCTTAAAACACAGTAGCCTCCCATGAAGCGTGACCTCTACTCCACCTGACAGCAGGTTCTGGCCTACCCCAGCATCCCTGTAATTGAGGAGAGGCCGCCAGCCTGAAACCTGACCTTCTTGTTCTGCAGCCTCCTCCGGTCAGTCAACACCCCCTGGAGCCGGCCCAGAAAACCCAGCTTCCAGGAGCAGGTTCTCTGCCTCCCTATTGTGGGCTGGGCACCTGCGCTGTGGCACCCTGTTGGCAAAGGTGGGCTGTCCACCAGCCATAGTGGACCTGGCCCAGCCCCAGCCTTGCTGCTTCAGGTCCTCACCCAGAAGCACCTGCTTCTTGTTGTGACCTGTGGGAGCCTGTAGACATGTGCTGGCTCAGATCTGAGCCGGTGCACACCTGAGCCAGTGCACACCTGAGCCGGCGCACACCTGAGCCGGTGCACACATGAGCTGGCACACAGTACTTACCCGGGGTACCTGAGCATTTGGCATGGCTGGCATGGTGCCCACTGACCACACCAGCCTCTCCCAGGTCCCCTTTGCTCTTAGCAGCTGCACAGGAGGAACTGCCTGATTCATAAATGGGGATACAGTCTTAGGTCTGGTTAACTGATACTCCCAGGGACCCCTGTGCTGGGGCATAGTGTACCCCAAATTTCACGTCCACCTGAAACCGCTCAGTGTGACCTTATTTGGAAATGCGGTCTTTGAGGATGTAATCGGGTTAAGACGAGGTCACTGGTGTGGGCCCCAATCCAGTGATCAATGTCTTAGTTAGAGAAAGATCTGGACACAGACACAGGGAGAAGCCATGTGGCCACAGAGGCAGAGACTGGAGCGATGCGGCCACCATCAAGGAGCACCTGGAGGCCCGGAGGCCGAGGAGAAGATGAAGGGCCCTCCCTGGAGCCCCTGGAGGGACAGGCTCTGCCCACACCATGACTTTGGATTGTGGCCTCAGGAACTCAGAACGAGGCTGTCTCAGCCTGCAGTTGGTGATTTGTTCTGGTAGCCGCACCCTTTGGGGACATGGCATCACCAGCTTAGGTTCAGACCAGCTCCTGGGCATCCAGAGACTTGCTGTGGGCTCCTGCACTTTGGGGAGGCTGGGGCCACAGGGCAGGACCTGAATTAATGGAAATGCAGCAGCAGGCGCTGACGGACAGTGGCCGGGAGGAGCAAGGCACGTCTGCCGAGGCAGGGTGACGCCTGTGGGGTATGTGTAGCGTGGCCCTGAACAAGGGCCGTGGGCACCGAACCCGGCAAAAGATAGACTGGCTCCTAGCTGGTCGGATCCTGGTCTTTATTGTCTGCGATGGAAACAACTAGCAGCCCGGAAAGGACTACAGCTGGCCAAGCTCATTTTTTAAAAATAAAATGAAAATAAAAAACGTATTATTTGGCTCGATAAATTTCTGTCGTGAGAATAACAACTCTGAATGGCACCTTTTCACACGTCCACTGTGCCCAATGGCCAGCGCTTCCCCCAACACCAGGCCGGACGCCGTGATTCAAAACGTCTTTAGAGAACAGTATCAAGTGGCACACCAAGGCATTTTAAGACACAGGAGTTGGTTTCCAATGGACATTTCTTTTTTACCAAAAAAACATAATAACTTAGTTTGCATTTTACAGCATTTCCAATTGGCCAGGGCGTCCTTGGCTGGGAGCTCATGGCGTTGAGTGTGGCAAGAATGTCCACAGCTTGGGCACCAGGTCAGGCCTGGGCCCCAGGCATGCGGCCCCCAGCGGGCGGCCCCCACTGCACGGCCCCACCAGGACCGCAGCACGTGACTCATCAGGAAAGAGAGGGCAGCGCCCCAAGGACCCCCAGGGTCAGTCCGTGCCAACTTCGCACGGGTTCAGTCCCCTCTCCTGGGCGTCCCTGTACATCCTCTGGAAGTCTTTGAAGCGTGGGGCACAGCCGAGCCGCGCCTCCCCAAAGTGCATGTGGCCGGTGAAGAGAAAGTCGCCATGCCCTGGCCGCACGCCACACTCCAGCAGCGTCCTGACACGCCCCTGCCAGTGGCCGTCGCCCTCGGGCGCCGGCTCGAAGACCCTGCTTTTCTGCCGATAGAGTCTGCTCACGCGCAGGTGGATGGCTGAGTCCTGCCGTTCGGGCTCGTGGGTGACTTCCTGGATGGAGCCTCGAACGGCTGTGCGGGAAAGGAGATGGAGACGGGGAGTGAGCAGGCATACGGCAAGGCCACCGCCCCTCCGCCGGCCCCCCGCATCGTCGGGCACTGGAACGGGTAGCTGACCCCAGACTCTGCCATCTAGCGTGGAAATTCCCACAGAAAAGTACAAGGTAACAGCAGGAAGCTGCCAAGGGGTGTCCCAGATAGTTAGACTTTGTCAGAGAACAGGTGCTCTCTCTACCAAGGGCCAGACACGTAAGTGGGAAAACAGAACAAACACCACGGTGTGTATCAGATGCTTGTCAAGTCAGAACAGCGGACACACAGGGTGCCCCTGCAGTTCTGTGTCCTGATCAGACAGACCCGGTGCTGCTCATAGGAGAGGGTGGGCATGGGGGCAGCCTTAGGGCCGCACTTGGAGACCCCTGCCGGGCCCCGATTCCATGCCAGGGATCGGGAAAGCAGTGAGAAGGGGCCCGTCCTTGAGCTTGGAGGTGGAGTACAGAGTGGAGGCCCTGCAGGACACGGCTTCCACGGGACCACACGGGAGGCCAAACTTTCCCAGAGAGCGTCTGTGCAAACGCCACAAGCAAAGGGGCTGCAGCCCTGGGACCCCAAAGCTCCCCCTGCAGAGCCGCAGAGCCACCGGGAGCCTCAGGCATGGAACAGCGTGAACTCTGGTAGGGGCAGGGAGCGTACAACGCCAGGGTTGCTCTGGGCTGCTGATAAAATGCTGTTGACAAAGCACTTCGGCAAGACAAGCTGCTGGGAAACTGGACTTCAAGAGTCCTCTCGAAGAGCAATGATCTCATTTACAAAATGGGAAAATGCTTGACAGTCACCTAAAACAACCCCCAGCTCCCTCCAAGTGTGGGCGGTGGAGTCCCCGTCCCCAGGGCTGGTGGAGGGCCAAGCCCAGGGCTTCCACGGCGTGTAACCCTCCAGCAGGGTCCACGCAGCGCCGGAAGGCTGTCCTGGGTCCTGGGCCCGAACAGCTCCACGTGGCAGGAACCAGGCACACAGGAGGTTGAAGCTACCAAGCAGACACTCACCGAAGTCGCTGGTGCAGACGGCTAGGAGCACCTCGGTGTCACTGCAGGGACGGCACGGGGCTGGGGAAGAAAGGCAGAGTCAGGAAGCAGCCTGGATGGGGCAGGCTCTGGGACGCCACCCACCACAGTCAAAAGATCGTCACACTCAGCAAAGCCAAGTCAGGGAGGTGTCCACGTCAAGGCACCTCTTGGCCAGCGCCACTTCCAAGGTGAGTCAGCGGCACGTGCTGGAGGGGCCGGCAGAGCAGGAGACAGAAGACACAACCTCAGCCACGCCAGGTCTCACCCAGGGGACCCCTCAGCCCCACCTGGACCAAAGGCACCTGCAACTTGGCCATGATGGGCACGTGCCCTGAGAGCAAGACCCTCAGTCCGGCCACGTCCCAGGGCCTTCGTGGGGAGGGGTCTTTGTGCTGTTTCTCCACTTACCTCCTCAGTGCAGCTGAGCCGGACTCTGAGAAATCACTCTCATGCCTGATGCAAATGCAAAGCCCACCCGGGGCTGAACCGAACCCACGGGACAATAGTCACCCCCAACCCACCCCACGGCCCATGAGGCCGGGACCACCCTCACTTCCCAGAGTCACCCCCAACCCACCCCACGGCCCATGACGTCAGGACCACCCTCACTTCCCAGAGTCACCCCCAACCCACCTCCACGG
>NC_045449.1:76932236-76954677 GCF_002776525.5 Piliocolobus tephrosceles | reverse complement strand
TCCCAGAGTCACCCCCAACCCACCTCCACGGCCCACGATGCCAACGCTGGGGCCACCCTCATTTCCCAGAGTCACCCCCAACCCACCTCCATGGCCCACGATGCCAACGCCAGGACCACCCTCACTTCCCAGCTCCCTCAAAGGGCAGACACTCCCCACAGGTGTGCTGCCCACTTCCCTGGGCCACGACGGCGGCGGCACCTGAAAGGAGGGTCACATCCTGCAGGATCCCCCGTGCGGCCGGAAGGGCCAGCAATGCTGAGACGCCAGGAAGGGGATCCCTGAGCAGGCAGCGGCGCGTCCGCCTGCCCCTGGTGTGGGGCCTCACCCAACAGGGCAGAGATCCAGTCAGGGCCACCGACTCAGCCCCTTCTCCAGACGCCACCTGGCCGTGGGATGAGACACACACCCCAAACGGCTCTCGAGCCAAGCCCTGCTCACAGAACCCCCTCTGAGGCCCCTGAAGCCTGCAGGGCCCGGCCTCCCCCAGAGAATGCAGAGAGCACGGCGGCGTCTCAGAACGAGCTCCCGGACCAGCCAAACCAGGCTTTCTCAACAACCTTCTCCCCGGGGCCCAGCCCTCGCCCTGCCCTTCGCCCCAGTTACTCAGACGGGCGGGCCACTGTGAAACAGAAACCTGCACCACGCGTCCCTACACCCGGGATGGACTTGGGAAACACGGTTTTATTATCTGCTCTTATTGCAGGTTTCAAGGCCTCACCTCCCCGTTCTGAGCCTCTAGGTTTCGGCCCCAACTCTCCTAACTCAACAGAAGCTTTGAGATGTGAAATCTCAATGAGCTGGTTTCCCTGGTGCTGTTTCACCTTCTGAAGGCTCTGAAATGTCCCTGGCCAAGAGCTGGGACAGCCTTGACGTGGGGTTCGCCAGCCCTGGAAGATGACGTGGGGTTCGCCAGCCCTGGAAGAGGCTAACGCCGTCTGCACCCCTGGCCAGCTGTCCTTGCTGGACTGAAGTGAGCTGAGCTCTCGCCTGCCTGATGAGCGTGGGTCCGAGCTGGCTGCTGGTGACTGGCGGCCCCGGGGGACAGGGCAGCACACATACCTGGCACCTTGGCCGAGGTGGGGACAGCTGCTCAGAGAGGCCATCTGGGGTCAGGAACTTGCAGGGACCCTCAGGGCCTGCACATATGGTCAATGGAGACCCCGGAGTCTACACTGCCCTGGGCAAGTGCAGGTCTCTGTGTGCCCTCAGGGTGGAGGTAGGAGGCACCCAGAGACAAGGCCAGCATTTCCCACCAGGCAGGGGTGAGGGCGCCTCCCAGCCGGGCTCAGTGCCTGACTCACCGGCCCACCCACCTCCTCCTGCATTTGCTTCCATTAAGTTATCAGGAAAAAGAAGCTGCAGAGCGAGCACAGACTGCTGGGCGCCTCGAGGCCGGACCAGCCTGGCACTGGGGGCGCCTCGAGGCCGGACCAGCCTGGCACTGGGGGCGCCTTGAGGCCGGACCAGCCTGGCACTGGGGCACCTCCGCCATCCCAGCAACCCTGCAGAACGGGAGCTTCTGGCCAAATCCCCTTCCTGCTGCTTTGTACAGACTGACACTGCAGCCCCCACCACTGGGGCCTCCTGACCCCCAAGCTGGAAGCTGCCCAGTGGGCTCTTCTATGGGGGCCCCAGGGTGTGGCCCACCCTCGACACTTGGTTCACCTATGTGGACCCCCATCCCACTCGCCGGCTGGGAGCCTGCAGACCTTGGTGGGCCTGATGCAGACACATGCTGGACAGAGGCCAGGGAGGGCCAGGACAGCCCTGGGGGGACTCAAATTTCAGGCAGCATTTTTATCCTTCACAGGTGAGACTGCACCCTAGCCAGCACCGGCCCCGTGGCCACAGGGCCAGAGGTCCCAGCCCAGGGCAACTCATGTGACTGAGGGTGGCCTCAGTTGAGAGAGAGCTGGTCAACAACAGACGCCTGGTGACCACAGCCCACAAGAGGGTCCGCTCACTGGGCAGCACCCTCCGGCTGGGCAGCCGTGGCAGCTGGGCCGGGTCAGGTGGTCCTGCAAGGGCAGGAGGCAGGAGGTGCCCAAAGCCCATCCTCACAGTCAGCAACGCAGTTGGGTGTGTGTGTCTCCCACCCTGGGGCGGGGGGTCTGTGTGGGTCCCACCCTGGGGGAGGGGGGTCTGTGTGGGTCCCACCCTGGGGCGGGGGGTGTGTGTGGGTCCCACCCTGGGGCGGGGGAGCCCACAGACCCAGCCGCACACGTCCCACCCCAGGGCCTGGGCGTGTGAGCGTATCCAAGCCGTAGCTCATCACCATCTGTGAATCACAGCCCCGCGACCTCAGCGGACGGCTGAGGGGGAGGATGGAGGCGCTGCCCTCACGTGCCCTGCGTACCCCGCCCTGGCTCACCCGGCCAACGGCGGGGATTTGGGGCCCGGGGGCGGTCAGCACCTGCAGCCTCGCCTGCTGAAAGCCTCTGGAGACGACTCATCGACAGCTGAGCTAGTAACAAGCACCCTGGAGACCTCCCTGTTCTGATTCTGAGCTTTACAAAGCATGCACGAGGCCCCGGGTTCAATCCCCGGCACCTCCACCAAAAAAAAAAAACCAAAAAAAAAAAAAAAACAAAGCAGAGGTCACCTTCATGGAGAACACAGGGTGGACTCCAGGTGACGATCTGGAGGCAATTATTAACATAAGCCAGGCTCATACAGGCTGCGGAATGCACTGGTCATGGACCCATCATGTCTAGTTTCCAGGCGGTGGGGAGGGTCGGCAAAGGGTTGGAATCCTGGTCCATCCTCGTTGGAGGGGAGGGCTGGGGTGTGGACATCTCAGGACGGTCACTCGGGAGCTGGCATGCACAGGGTGGGAGGGACCAGCAGGGTGGGGTTGGGGAAGCTGCTGTGGGGACTTAGGTTGGGCAGCAGGTGTAAGCGGAGAGGCGGTGCCGTAGGTAAAAGCAGGACCGGCTGGTTCCCAGGAGAGGCTGAGAACGACAGACAGCGACCGGTCCGGCAGGACTGCCCAGGTAAGGACAGCCAGAGGGACTCACACAGTTCTGACGGGAAACCTCTGTGGCCAGGACTGCCGGGTCTCCCACGCAGCTGGTGACGGGGGAAGGCGGGGACACGTTGCTTTCAGAGGAGCTGGTGACGGGGACAAGGTGCTTTCACAGGAGCCAAGAACAGGGAGCAGTGGGTAGGGGTGGAGGGTGGGCTCCCGTGGGCTCGAGGACCCAAGGCCGAGCTCCCAAGGCTGCCACTGTCACCGTCGCAGTGAGGCCGCACTCCAGGCTGCAGTCCATTGCTGGGGGGCCCCGGGGGTTTTGGCCCCACGGCCCCTGCCCTTCCCCCGCCTCCCTCTCTTTCTCCCTCCCTCTTCCTGGTGAGGAAGCTGGCAGGGGCCACACCCTTCCTCTCCGCAAGCCCGGAGATGGTCAAAATGAAAATTACAGTGGCTGGAGAGAAGCCACCAAGCAGGAAGTCAAAGATGGACGAGAGATGGGACGCCTTGGAAAAAATCAGCCCCTCTCCTCTACCTTCCACTTTTCCACCCATCCCTCCCACCATCAAGGACTTCTCCAAACTCTGAGGCTCCCGGAGGGGGCTCATCGGCAGGGGTTCTGTGCCCGCCGAGCTGGTCATCCACCTACGGGCTCAGCCAGGGCAGGACTGTAAAGGGAGGGGGCGCTGAGGCCCCTGAGACGCTGCAGGACTCCGGTGTCCTGGAGAGCCAGGGATGGCACCGTGTGTTCACGATCAGCATCAAGGCTGTGTCCCCTCCTCTCCCACTGTCTGTGTCCACGACGCCGCTGCCCGGCCCTGGGCACCTGCTCACTGGGGCCTGCACCCCAAGCTCCAAGCAGACGTGACCAACCCAGGAGCACTTGACACATGGCCCTGGGAGAAGCTGAAGGACAGACTGGAATCCTGGGACCTGCCTGGACTGCCCCGGGTCTGTGTTCCCCAGAACCAGACAGAGCCCCCACCCACACTCCCCAAGCCACGGAGCGGTGCCCGTTTCCCGGAGGCACTGGCCTGGGAACAGCAGCCCCACACAGCCTCAGCCAGGTCTGCTGGGCACAGGTCTGGGCACGGCCTGG
Source organism: Piliocolobus tephrosceles (assembly GCF_002776525.5). NCBI lineage: Eukaryota > Metazoa > Chordata > Mammalia > Primates > Cercopithecidae > Piliocolobus > Piliocolobus tephrosceles. The sequence continues at coordinate 76,950,607 of NC_045449.1, read as the reverse complement.
AGTTGCACCTGTCCACTCTCTGTCCCTCCCATCCTGCAGGGTTTCCTCAGCATCCAAGGAAGGCGTCCGTGTCGCTTGCGGAAGCGGCCAGTGCGGGGCTGGGAGGTCCTGCCCACAGGTAACCAAATCCCAAGTTCCCGGGGCCGGGTCCCCTCCCGCCTGGCCCCGTCTGTGCCCCTGCAGAAGCAGCCTGCCCCTGTGTTCTGGCCAACTCCACGTTATCAGTGCGGAGTTTATTCAAGGAAGCCGATTACGGAGCACGAAGGTGCCATGATCACGCCTACAAGATCCATCAGAGCAGCAGTTTCCTCCTGGCTGGGCAGGGGATGGGGCTCACACCCCATCTCTTGTCCGGGTTTCCAGCCCATGGAGCCTCTGTCCTCCTAAATCAGCACAAACCGGACCTTCTGACTCACAGATGAGCTCGTCCACCTCTCGGCGGGTCGCCCACGCCAGGCCAAAGGCATAGGAAAGGCACAGGCACACCTCAGGCTCAGCGGGGCTGGCGTTGCCCGGCTCAGCCTCCATCGGCTCTCGCAGCTGCAGCAAGTGCAGGAACGGGAGACAAGGGAAACCGCGGCGCTGGCTGGACAGAGCTGGGGAGCCGGCCTCGCCCAGGGGACAGCGCCACTGCTGCCAGATGGCCGGCACCGACATTCCACATTATGTACCCATTCCTGAGGCATTAAGGGCTTAGGGGCCCTCGTCCCCTGATGAAAAGCGAATACCCTGGGGACAGGCGATGCATCAACCTCCTCAGATCCCTGCTGCCCCTCGACCCTATCAGGACAGGAGAGGCCTCCCGTAAGGGCCCTGGAGGTGCTCAGCCCAGGGAGGGGCCCGGCACCTGTGCCTGTTCCCGTGGAGACGCCAGGTGTGGGTCCCAGCTCCGGGGGCCCCTGGTGAACCTCCGAGTCTGGGCCCCTGTCCTCAGTTCCGAAGGTCCCTGCACGTCTGCTTCCTCAGATAGACAACCTGTCACGCACAGAGCCCTGGAAATCACCTCAGGCTCGATTTAAGCAGGTGCCACAGGGTCACCAGGTGTGAACAAGGAAACCCCAGCCCCTGCCTCACAGGACACAATAAAGTTCTGGGACCTCCAAGCCAGCCTGACATGTACTGGGCCACAGTCCTGCGCACGACCCCACAGGCCCAGGAGGCACGCGGAGGGCGAGCGAGGACCCATGGCCAAACGCCTGCTCTGGTCCCTCGGGGCTCAAGTCACTCCTCACGAGAGACCGCTGCCTCCCTGCGGCCCCACAGGACCCCAAGGCAGCTCAGCCCCGACCCTCCAGTTCCTCTCCCAAACCCGCCCACCGCCCCAGGCTACACAGGGCCTGGAGCCCTCGGACCCCACCCCCAGAGGCAGGAGAGACGAAGTCTGTGTTCCCAAAGGAGCTCACAGGCTCCATAAGGGTCTCCCCAGCTGACAAGCAGAACCATTCACTTTCCACTGGAAATGTCGAAATCGGGCCTGTGCCGTGTGGACGTCCAGGCGTGCATGGCAGGGACTGACTGCGCTGCAGCCTCTTTAAGAATCTCACCCAAAAGCAGAACAAAACTCAGGCCACAGAGCACGTGACCTGCAGCCCAATGTCTTCAAAACCAATCATCACTTTAATCAGCAGAAAGAGTGTTCGCAGGTTCCTAATACCTGGCCTGGCACCTTCACCTCCGGTTAGAAAGACTGAACTTGCTGCTTGGGCTTCTCTAGGTTTTGTCTCATTGTGAGTTTTTCTCCAGGACCCCCAGAGCAAGGCTGGTGCCCCCTCCCCCAGATCTCCCACCCACCATAACTGTTGGTGACCGAGATAAAGGCCGCTGTGGTTAAAGTTTTATCCAGCGTGCAACCAACCACAGCACAGCTGAGTTTGCACCAGCGTCCAGCCCTGCGGGTGCTGAGGCCCAAGGGGCAGTCAGAGCTCATGGGCCAGTCAGGACTCCAGGCAGACGGTCCTACGCTCACTCTGTAAATGACCAGTCCATTTGGGAGAGATTTCAGAGAGAGATGGAAAACTGATCTAGGCCAAGAACACAGAACACAAAAACGTGGGCTCCCATTCAGGATAAAAGTCTACACACCCGAGGCCGAGGCCACACAGACCATGGAGATCACACAGCCCACAGGTGCCTCCCAGGAACTCATGCCTCCTGGTGTCTACCCTCAGAATTTTCTAGAGGCCAACGCAGCCCTCGACAAAGGACCTCTCCCCCAAGCACAGGCGTCCACAGACACCTCGTGACAACCCCACTCCCTGCCGGCCACACAGGGAAGGTGTCTGCGTATCGTACCCACAAGACCCCTCGGGGACAGGGGTGGCCCCACGTTCTGGGCATCACAGCTGAGCACCGCTCCAGACTGAGTCAGTCTCAGCTCCCACCCAAAAACTGACGTTTCAGGGTCTTTAGCTGACACCAGAAACACCCAGCCAATTCCCAGGGCAGTTTGAATGATAAAAGCATCCGTTTCAAAGGCACTTCACCATCCACAAGCACGGGGGCGTGTCCGACCCAGCACTGGCCCAGCCGCCCACAGGCCGGTGCTCGCCATGCTCCCCAGACACACCTCCCGGGAGACAGGGCCCCCTTCGCCAAGGCCATGCCGCCCAGAGCACTAACCCAGATGGGCCAGTCTTTTCAAAGGTGGTTTTAGTTGGAAAGGCTGCATTTCAAAGATGGTTTAGTTTGGACGTCCCGCACCCCCCGACACCATGTCACACCCCTAGGAGGGCCCCTCTGCGGGCGCCAGCACCCCCAAACCCCCGTCGCCCGTGGGGTTCTTTGGGTAAAACGTCATGTCCGAAGCACAGACACAGGAGGGTTTTCACCAAGGCTGAGCAGACGAGGGGGCAGGAAGAAATCAGAGACACCTGCCAAATCACAGTCCCACAATGACAAGGCCCGCCGGCCCGGACAGGGGAGCCCGTGCCAGCCCACTGCCCCCGCCCCGGGCAGGACACTCACCAGACAGCTCGTGCAGGTCTGACGCCCTGTGCCTCCTAATCAGCTCATACTGGAAGCCCGTGGTCCTCCGGCCGATATCCTGCTGCGGCGTGGCCTCCACAAACAGGCCGCCCTGCTCCAGGCCAAAGCACTGCACCCGGCCGGGCCTACCATCCCCGTCTGGTACCAGCAGTCTCAGTTCTCCAGTTTTTTCCAAATAAATATTGGCCCCCGAGGAGTCCCTGAAGGGCTTGATGCACACAGTCAGGTGCCGGGCAGGCGAGAAGGTGTTGGGCCGCAGGTTAACGATGAGAGCACCTGTCGGGTACATCCACTCCACAGCGCCCGCCGCGCAGCGCAGATACACCTGCTCCACCTCCTTCCTGTGCGTCTCGTGCGTCAGCCCACTGCAGAGGAGAGAGATGTCAGCCAGGCCCGGAGCTGAGCCTCCTGCCCCCAGCACACACACCCCCCACACCCACAGACAGCCAGTAAGGACGACACCTCTCAAAATGATGGCGGCTCACGGACCCACCTGCTGCCAGCCACAGGTGCCACACGGACCCCTGCCCGTGAGCAGGCCGGCGCCATCTCCGCCCTTCGGCACAGGGGCCCCACCCAGCTCCTTCCAGTGCATCTGCACCAAGAGCCAGGGTGGGGCCGAGCTCCCAGGAGTGCAGGTGGTGCTGGCCCCTGGCTCTCCAGACACCCTCCAACACTCAGAGTCTGCGCCTCTGCTGCCATAGTGTCAAACACCAATCTCTGCAGTGTTCCTGAATCAGGGTGGCTGGAGGTGCCGAGGCAGTGGGAGGGAGCCCCAAGGAAGCGATGGATTCCTCCGGAATATCACGGAGTATCATGGAAACAGCAGCAGGCCCTGTGTACCAACTCTGGTTCCAGATGACCACGAGGGCTGGGACGCCAGAGGTAACGTGACGGTGGGACCACACGCTAGAGGTGCGTGAAGGAGGAACCCTGGGATGCAACCTGCCCAGAGAGCAGCTTTTAAATGAATCCAGAGGGTTGGCAGTTTAGGCAGAAGGAGGTTTTAGATGAGTTTTGTTTTTAGCACCTAATTAAGCATAGATGTTTGCACATTTTTCAAAGTAATGATTTGACCGTTTTCTGCAAGCCTGAAGACCCTGCACTGCCGACAGTGTTTGTAAAAATAAGCTATCATTAAAGCAAGATTCACTACAAAAGCGAGGTGAACTTCCTCCACAGGGTGAGGATTCGGATGGGGGACTACTGTGTGAGTAGCAAGCTAAGTTTACCCCCATACATGCTAAATAGAAAAAAATGAAGTGTGCTACACCCTTGGAGAGGCAGGTCCTGAGTAGAAACAGTTATATTTTCGAGAAACTGAAACATCAAAAACCTTACACTTCTTCTCCACACTTTAATGTAAATGCCAGCTCGTGGCTAACAGTCACATCACAACCACCAAGTGGGCCTGGAACTAACCCAGTGACTTCAACTAAGTGTTTTATTACATGAAACTGGGTTCTGAGCAGATCTCAGACAGGTTCACCCACATTCTTAGGATTTTTATGTGAAATAAGCAATGCTCTTTCCAGAGCCCTGGCCTGAGCGAGTCACCAGAAACCCTTTCCGCAGCAGAGAAAATGCATAACATATGGTTTGCATTTACTGCCGCTGACTCACACTCTCGACCCCCAAACCTCACTTTTCATAGGCTGCAGGCCACATCAGAGGGAGGTGTCGAGGGAGGCACCCTCCTCGCCCTCTCCCCACCCCCACAAGGCCCTAGGTCATGAGTGGCCAGGTCGCACCGGCTGCCGGATCACACAAGCTCCCAGAACAGACTCACAAATTACCGTCCATAAAGCTCACACAAGCTTATCTAACACGTATGTGGGGAAAGGCATGATGATCGTGCTGTGTGGAAACTGGACTCAGTGAAGAGTGGCTGACACACTGGGCTACAGTCAGTTCTCTCCTTATGCAGCCTCATCGTCGTGTCCCTCCCTCCTGTCTCTGGCATCGAGGCCACTGTCCTCCTGCCCCTGCTCGGGCACCGAGCCTCAACCCTCTCTCCACATACACCGTCCTGACGCGCTGCCTCCTCCCGGGGGGTCCTGAAGCTCGAGGGAGTGGGCTCTGGTCACCTCTGACAGTACTGCCTTCATCTGAGCAGGGGAGGGGAACAGCCACAAATCAGCAGGGGCGGAGGGCACCCTCCTGGGGACAGGCAGCCAACCCACCTCTGCCCAGGGGGAGGCCAACTTGAGCCTTGGGGCCATCCTAGCCTAGCACATGCTACCCCCATCTGGTGGGCACACCTGGCTCCACCCACTCAGAAGACACTGGGCAAAGAGAGGACGAGGACAAAACGAAGGTGGACACAGAAGAAAGAAGGCACCCAGCTACCTCACCCTTCACCTAACGTCTTCTCAGCCCACTCGGAGGGGTCTGCACCCAGCGCAGGGCCTGCTCCCCTCTCTTCTCTCATTCTTGTGAAACATCCAGACCAATGGGACTCCAGCTAGGCCCGTGACATGGGAATTTTCACATTAAAATCAGTAGCATGTGATGCACAAGACCCGTGTAGATTTAAAAAACAAACAAACAAAAAAGTAAAACGATGCGTCCTTCAGCCTGGGACCCAGCAGACCTCGGCACGAAGTCCAAGACTCACGGTCTGTGCTGGTTCCTACCAGAAAATCCAGCGCCTCAAAGTTCTCACCTCCAAATATCCAGTGCCTCAGCAAACCTGAAAACAGAGTCTGTTTATGCAAAATTGCTGGCATTGCAAACATGTGACATATTTAATAGTCATGGATGAGGACATTTTGTGATTTTCACAGGAGATGCAGGTGACACACACTCAGTTCTGTTGTGATAAAACTAAACCGTGCAGACAAAACTGTGTTTCTGTCCAACTTTAGGAAACTGGCAAAATTGATTTGATGTTAGATAAACAGACTCAACAGATGCATTTTTAAAAGTCAGCAAAGGTTACCACCCAGCTGGACATGCTTGTGGGGCACATGGAAAGGAGGGCAAATCCCAAGTGAATCAAGGGACTCGCTGAAGGAGGCAGCGCAGGTGCACTGGAGGGTTGTTGAGGCACCAGCCCACACACCACAACTCTGAGTCATCAGGACAAAATGCCCGGCTCCTGTATGAAAGTCAGGAAGGGCTTTGAACCCACTGGCAGGTTAACTTTCCTTTCCCCACCTTGCATGAGAGAGAAACCAGGTGTGACCGCACCTGCGATGCCTGGGGTGACACAAGTGGGAAAGTTCATGGTCCACCTTTATGGCCACTGGCTGATAAAGACGGGGCGCTGGTCCTGCCTCCCACCACGGGAGAAAGGTTTCATCATCTCCTACTTAATTGCTTAGAAGAAAAACCCAGCAACAGAGGCTGTCAACGCCATGGCCAGTGTCATGAGGGGCAACTTTCCTGCTATCAGTGGATGAAAATCCACCCAGCACACCAGTGCTCGCTCCACCCTGTGCTTCTTCAGGACAGCTGGTAAAAGGTCACAAACACTGGAGGGTCGCAGGCAGGCCAGTGCACTCCAGTTTCGACAGCGAGTCTCTGTCACTGATTTGTGAAGTGTGTGGATCGACGGGGCAGTGATTACAACAAAAGAAAGTCTCACTTATGCCCCAGAAACACAGCCAGGCCCCGTGTCCCCTCCAGATCACACCTGCAGCTCCAGCAGCCTCCACAGCTGCCCTCTGCCAGGCTGTGCAGGTAGGGGTGGGGGGCCCTCCGGGGAGTCTGAGGCCAGGAGCAGGCTGGCAACGACGGGCGAAGAGGACCTCCAGGTAGACCGGAGGGTGCACAGGTCCTGGAGGGCAAAACACTCCCGTCCCGCTGCTATCACCCGGCTGGAGGAGCCGCCCGCCCCTGGAGGTGAGGGGTGGCCTCCCACCCCACCCTTGGCTGCCTACTGCGCCCTCCGGGCCCCAGGAGACGCCCCTCCTACCGGGCACACAGTCCCCTGACACCCTGAAAAGGCTGCCGGCTCCTTCTCAACAAACTCAGCCTGGGCGGCGGGGCAGCGTTTCTGGTTTCGGTCTGCTGAAGCAGAACGCCCCAAGGCCTCGGTTGAGGGGTGCACTGACCCGCCAGGCAGAGGCAGCGAGCCGGCATTTAATCACTACGCGGGGACGCGGGGGCAAGGGCGGCCCAGAAGAGCTGTCAGCCTCGGAGGCTCCCAGCCAGCTCCGTGGCGCCAGCGTTCCCGGCCGACCCTCCCCCAGACCTCCATCCGCCCGCGGCCCAGCCTCAGCTCCCGCGTCCACGCTCGGCCGGCGGGGAGGCTTCTGCGAGAAGGGAGGCGGCCGCTCCCGGGGCAGCGGGGCACCGCCCACGGCTCTCAGGGGTGACTCTCCCTCCCAGCGCCACGCCCCTTCCCCCGGGAGGCTCCGCTGGGGGGTGACCGCGGCGCCCCTTCCCCCGGGAGCCTCCTCTGTGGGGTGACCGCGGCGCCCCTTCCCCCGGGAGGCTCCGCTGGGGGGTGACCGCGGCGCCCCTTCCCCCGGGAGGCTCCGCTGGGGGGTGACCGCGGCGCCCCTTCCCCCGGGAGGCTCCGCTGGGGGGTGACCGCGGCGCCCCTTCCCCCGGGAGGCTCCGCTGGGGGGTGACCGCGGCGCCCCTTCCCCCGGGAGCCTCCTCTGTGGGGTGACCGCGGCGCCCCTTCCCCCGGGAGGCTCCGCTGGGGGGTGACTGTGGCTTCGCAGAGACCGAGAACGGAGGCTGCGGCTCCGGGGAGACCCGCGCCTGCCCCGCGGACACCAGCCCCGCAGCGGCTCTGCCCCGACCTTCTCGGAAAACAGCTTCGCTCGAAATAACCCCGTGACTCGGGGCCCGGCGGGCGGGGCACCGGGCCGAGGGGAAGCGGGACCCGGGCCCAGGCCGGCCCGGCCACGGCTTTCCGGGAGGCGCGCGTCACTCGGGTCCCCGCGCATCTGCGAACTCCGGAACTGGCGACTCCGAGGCTCGCGCAGGGCGGGTTCGGCCGCGGTGCCCTGGATTCGCGTGGGCGCAGCGGCGGCTCCCGAGGGGCACTCGCGGCTGGCGGTGCTCTCGGCGGCCACGCTTGAGTTAAAAAAAGTCCTCGGCGGCCACCGCGGGTGGGCGGAGGGGGGTCGCCCAGCGCAGCGCGCGCCGCGGCCAAGGGCGGCCTGACCTTCACGGGGCAGGGGCGGGGGGCCCGGCCGGGGCCGCACTCGGCCCGGTTCACAGGTGCCCGCCCGCGGCTCCCCGAGACAGAAGTGGCCCCCGCTGCGGTCCGTGCCCGTCCCCCGAAACCGCCGCTCCCTCCCGCGGCCGCCCCTTCCCGCTCTGGCCCGGGGCGGCCTCGGGGCGCGCAACTCCCGGAGCCTGCAACGAAGGGCCCGAGCACCGACCCCCGCCTGCCCCCGGGATGGGGTCGCGGGACCGGCGGCCCCCGAGGCTCGGACACGCGCGGAGCCGGGACCGACCCTGCCGCGCTGCAGGCGCGCCTCCCCCGGGCGTCCTCCGGGCCAGGGACCGGGACGCCGCAGGCTCTTTTGTTCTAGAACCGGGGGCGGGGGACAGTGGGCACCCGACTGGGCCTGGAGAGCGGCCCCCGGAGCCTCTGCCCCGCGCTCGCCCCTGGCCGCGCCCCCGCACGCTCGGCCGGCCCAGGACGGGAGGGGACGCGGGGGAGGGGGCCGGGCCGGGGTCGCGCCGCGCACTCACCTCCCCTTCCAGCTGCACAGGTCGCTGGAGTACTGCGCGCCCGCGCCGCCCAGCAGCACGGCCAGGAGCAGGAGCAGCGGCAGGAGCGGCGGCGGGGGCGGGCCCGGGGCGGGGGGTCGCGGCCACAGCTGCCCCGCACGCCCCCAGGCCGCCCGCGCCGCGCCCCGCATGCTCTGGGAGCCGCCCGGCCCGCGTCCGCGCCCCGCGGAGCAGACCCTGGAGCGGGCGAGCCGGGCGGGGGCGGGGCGGGCTTCGAGTCCGGGTGGTCACGTCGCGCGCCCCCCGAGTCCTCCGCGCGGCCGCCCGCCCATCCCGGCCCGCTGGAGCCGCCGGAGCCGCGCGCACTGGTCCGCGCCCGCCGCCGCCGCCGAGCCTCTGAAGTTGACGAGTCCGAGTCCGCCCGGCCGGGCTCAACCGGGGGGTGGGGCCCACCCCCCCCCCCGCCCCGCCCCGCCCCGCCCCGCGCCGGAAACTCCTCCCGGGGCGCCCGGCCGGACGCGCAGACACCGAGTCAGCAGCGAATCGGGGGCGCGGGCGCCGGGGCGGGGGCGCTGCAGGGGGAGGGGCCGCGCCGGGCCGCGAGCGGGGTCCGCAGGGAAGAGCCCGGCCTGGAAAGCGGAGACCGGGGCGGGGGGTGCAAGGCGGGGGCGGGGTGGAAACCGGAGACCCCCGAGTAGTGACCGACGCGAGCCGCGCCCGCCCCCCCGACCCCCGCGAGGCAGTGCCGGGGCCCCATCCTGCGCCCCATCCTGCGGGCAGCCCGGCGCGGAGCGGTGAAGGAGGCCCCGGCCCGGCCGGTTCTGGGTCCCCCGCGCCTCGCCAGCCGGCGGCGGTCAGGGGCGATCCGGAGCTCCTCAGAGTTGGTGCCTCCGGAGTTCCCGGCTCCCTCCTGACCGGGGGAGGCACGGCGGTGATCCCGGCTCCCCTCCCCGCTCCCGGGGGACGTGCGGCCGCCGCGCCGGGGCCTCTGCCGAGCGCTGCCCACGCCTCGCTGCGGACACCCGGGGCCGGACGGTTCTCGGGGTGGGGACCTCCCGCGCCTGGTGGGATGTTAGCGGCACCCTGGCCCCCGCTCTCTGGTTGTCAGTAGCAACCCCCGCCCCAGCTTTGACACCTGAACTCCAGATTTGGCCGAACCCCGCCCCGCCCCGTGCCCGCGGGGCAGAATCACCTGCTCGAGTGTGGTCCTTCCCCGGGTGGTCACCGCGGCCGCCACGTGCCTGAACCATTGCAGGGGACAGCGGAGACCCGCGCCCGGACTGGGGAGGCCCTACAGACTCAGGCCGGAGAGGGGGAGCCAGAGGGTGCCGAGGGCCCACCGGGCGGGAGAGGCCGGGGCTGGCCCTCCAGGCCGTGCCAGCTGCGATCACAAAGCTGGCTTCTCTGTGCTGCGGGTCAGTGGCCCTGCCCGAGACTGGTCAGCTCCAGAGCCGAGCGCAGCCTCCAGCGGTGGGGAAGCTTGGCCTTGTCCCCTTTTCCAGACAAGATACCTTCCAGGAGGACTTGCAAACGACCTGTGCAAGTCTGAATAACTGGGTTGTGACTACCAGAGGAGGTAGGGAGAGGGCTTTGAAAATTGTGGGTCTGCAGGGATGGAAGTCACCCGCAAAGATGGGTGGAGCCGAGTCCCCAGCCCAGGAAAGCTGGGACAAGGGTGAAGGCCTGAAGAACTGGAAGGCGTTGACGGTGACCACTGAAGGTAGTTTCATTGTAACGATCTGTTTAGTGCACCTACTCCATCAAAAACCTGGAGCCAGGACCTTGTGCAGCACATCAAGTGACATCACACTGAGGCTCGAGGTCTGGTTGAGGTGCATTTCGGAGTTTGGGGAATGCCACACCCACCCCCATCTGCTCTAGGATTGCCCCTCCCACCAACCCCATCACTGCAGGTACCAGGGTGCCCAGGCTGCTGTGGAGAGGGACCTGTGGCTTCACACCTGTGCACAGCAACCACTTTCCATGTCCTCCAAGCATAAGACAGCAGCCCCCCCAGGCCCGGTCCACACTTGAAGGGCCACATGGCCTGTCAGGGTCCAGATCATCACACCACAGAAGCGGCAGGGGCAGTGCTGGGACCTCTTGAGTTATAGATGCGGACGTGGGGAACTCACGCCCTGCGGTGGCCTGCTCAGGGTCTCAGAGCCCCTGGTGGCTGCTAGACCGAAGGGGAGAGGCCGCCTCTGGGCAGCAGGCAGCTGGTTCCAGCCTAGGCTGGGGCAGAGATCTGCCACCTGGTGGGATGCCCAGCCTCCTGTGCCCAGCGGGCTGTCCTAAGACTGGGATCGTACGATGGTGAGTATGGGACCCATGTGTGCTTTTCAAAACCCGTAGAAAATGCAACACGAGTGCATCCTGATGGAGACTTCAGACATTTGTAATAATAACGGATCAATATTGGTTCTTTGCCTGTCACACGCCTACACCCTAATGAGAGAAGGTAATCATAGAAGAAACTGGGTCAGGGAGAGGGGGTATGGGGGACCTCTACCATCTGCTTGGTGTTTCTCTAAACCTAAAACATTAAGTCTGCTAATTAAAACAAAACAAAACTAGGGTAAGAATGCTTGCTGGCCAGTATTCTTGGAAGAAGCTAATCTATCTTGGGAAAGGGGCCTGGCCCTTTCCACCCTGGGACTGTGGTTCCCCAAGCTGTTCCCCTGAGGAGGTTTACGTCCCAGAGGCGTTGGGTCCTCCTGAGCACCTCTGCTGCCCCTGTCCTGGCCCAGCAAGGCCACTTACAGGTGAGACGGCCCCTGTAGACGGGGTTCCTGGTGTCAGGAGGTATCAGGCTCCTAGAGGATGCAGGCTGAGATGGTCAAGGCTGTCTGGGGTGTTCCCAGTCACTGCCCCTCGTACCTCCAGACCCTGAGGGGCCGATTATGAACCAAAAGGATCCCAGCCAGTCGTGGCGTGTGGCCCTCCCCGTGGTCCTCTGGGAGGCTCTGCGAGGAAAGGGCCTTGGGTGTATTTGTCCCTGGATGTCTGGGTAGGGGCTGCTCCCAGTGAGCATGTCATGGGGTTAGACCTAGGAAGGGGCCACAGCATCGTCCCCGCCACCCACTTGTGGGAAGGAGCTGGTCTTCGCAGCTTTGCATGAAGCTTGGATACTTCCTGCCTCAGCTGGAACATTGAGGCTGAGCTGTGGAATCGGAAAGCTCCAGAACGCCCCGGGATCACCCCTGCCTGTTCCCTGTACCGGCAGGCTCTGCAGTGATGCTTCTGCATCCTGGGAGACGGCAGCTAAGGGGCCTGGGCCAGGGGGGCCTGTGGCCCAATCCTAGGTCTACATCAACCCTCTCTCCTTCCTCATCCATCCATTCCCTTGAGAAACAGCTCTCAGGCGCTTCCTGGGCAGACGTCTGTGATAGAAAGTTCTGGGTGCCCCCTGGGCAGTCCTTCTGTGCCCCACCAAGGCCTGAGGCCTCAGAAAGCAGGACGTGGCCTCCCACGTCTGAGGACCACGACCCACTGTTAGGATCGAGTGACCTTGGCAGGGTCACCTCTGTGTCTTTGACCTGGCAGTTTTTATCACATGCATTGCAGGGAACCATCACCTGGAAATTCGCTGGGGTGGGCGGCTGTGGGACTGGACCCCTTTCTCAGCCTTTCCTATGGCAGGTGCCTGCAGGCCCTGTGGGGTGGTGGACGGACATGGCTGGGACGTCAGCTCCCAGCTCTGGGTCACACATGTGGCGGGAGTCTGTTTCTGAGCCTCAGTTGCCTGCAGAGTGGGTCTGCTCTTGATTCCCAGGGCGTTGTTGGGTTTGTGACGTCAGCTTTCAACGCCACATCCCCAGATGGGAGCTGACAGCCGAGGGCCTGAGTTCAAAGGCACCACCGGGCTGTCGCCAGGGCTTGGGGCTGTCTCCAGGGCTTGGGGCCCTCGTGGGCTGGGCGGGGGGGAACCCCCTCCTGCCGTGCTCCCCACGGCTGTGAGTTCTTTGAGCCACTGGTACAACCCAGTGGACTTTAATGATTTTATTTTTTTGCCCAGTCTTGAGGTTTTCAAACGTCTGTTGACGGCCAGTGTGCTGCCCAAGATAACCAGTCACCTGAATCCACTCGCTAAAGAAGCAGCTCCTCCCGGAGAAGCTGGATTCCTCCAGAAAAACATTAAACGGTTTCCCCAACTGTGTCTGGGACATTTTCTCTTGAAGCGTTTGAAAAATACTGGAGAACGTCCACCAGTCTGTCGTTCACGTGAGAACAGTTCATCCCACGGCCCCACTCAACCGCCACCTCCCAAGTCATTTGCCACCCATTTCCCCTCCCAGGCCATTTTCGCCGACCTTCTCGTGGGGACGTAATTATCATAATTGTGGTTGAATGATACGTGGAGAGCCTATGCTTGTAACTTAACATTCAGCAACTTCACTGAGCAACATGTAATTAGTACACCAAACAGCCATGGATGCCAGCCAGCCTCCACCTGATACCCTTCAGTGTGTAATTCTTCCTGAAACCCCTCCTTAACCTAATTTGCTGTCATGTCTTGCTGTCTGTGCGTCAGAGAAAAGTGGGAGGGGAGAGTTTCCTGGAGTCGGATACAAGTCCAGGCCAATGCTGGCCGGCTATTTGACCTTGGGTGGTACTCGCCCCCAGGTTGGCCAGCGGGAAGGAGGCTGCCGGCTGCCAGCTCAGCAGCGAGAGACAGTCTGTGTGGTACGCTGACCCCACACTGTCCTAGCTGTTGTTTGCAGCAGCTGCTCTGGGCAGCATCTCACCCTCTGCCCCACCGTGAGCCGACCGTGGGCCCCAGGGGTGGTGAGCTGTAGTGACTCTGCCATCTCAGACACTCAGACCCCACAGGAAGGAGGGGCCCCTGGCCACTGCAGGGTGGTGTCAGGAGGGGCCATCTACAGTACAAGGTGGATTTGTACACGGAGGTGGACATCTGCGTGGACCCTGGCCACGGCCGGTCAGATGTGCTCAGGCAGGACCGTGAGCCCAGTGATGACATGCTAAGGTCCAGCTGGCCAGCCACACGCAACAGGCCTGTGGTCACCCAGGACATCAGCTGAGGGCCTCAGCCCACTCGTTCTGGAGGACGCTCATGACAGAAACGCTCGGAAGGAACCGGCATCCCCACTGCCTTGGGGGAGAGGGAGTGTCTCACATGCCAACTACCAAAAGCCTGAAACTCAAAAACGTTGAAGGCCAGTGTGCAGGGTACCCACACATCCTCTGGCTCCGGCCGAGGGCTGCTCCTCTGTTTTGTGCACACACACATTTTCCCCTGAGCCATTTGGGAGCTGCAGAGGCTGTGACCCTTTGGCCCTAACCATGGGAGCAGGAGTCACCCCTCAATGGGGACCACGTTTGGTGCCATCCAGCGCCGTCGGCACACCCAGCTAGCCGTGTGGAGACGGTGCCCCTCTGTAGAGTAAATGCAAGCCGCCTTGTTCCCCGTGGGCCCCACACTTGTCTGCTCCTAACTGGGCTTGGCCCTCTCTGACAGGCTGGGCAGGGCACAGGGTGGTCCCTCCCAGGGTTCACTGGTTGGCACCAGAGACCAGAGCCTCGCTCAGTGGCCATCCTGGCAGCCCGCCCCACTGGCATCTGAATTCTGGAAGGCACTTCTAGGGCCACCTTGGCCACCCTCTAGAATAAATAGAAACGGGGGGATCTGCAGCGTGGGACTCCTAGTGAGCTGAGATCGGTCCGCATGTCTCACTGAATGGATGGGCCTCCTTGTTTCTTGCAAGTTTATAATTGAAAGGAAGAGCTTGTTTTTCTCTGCTTCTGTGGCCTTTGGTTTTGTGCTACAGGAAGGCATCTCCCAGACCCCGGGGGGCCTGCTGACAGCGAGGGTGTGTGGGGGTGTGCGAGGGGCCGTGCCCTGTTCTTGCTGTGCTGCTCTGCCCCTGGCACCACCGGGAAGGAGGCAAGGCCTTGTCAACATCTGTTAAGCTGGGAACCAGGGACCGCCCAGGGTCAAATGGGCTGGCGTAGCCACGCGGCAGGAAGCTGAGGGCACACAGAGCTCTCTCCTGCCGTACCCCACTGGGGTGTCCTGGGGAGGGTGGATGTCCAGACGCTGGAACACCTAAGCTGGGCCGGGGTGGGCAGCTGCCCAGCGCACGGGGAAGGGCAGGACCGTGGATGGCTCAGTCACCACCCGGGACCTGCCCAGCCGGGCGGGGTTCAGCCTCGTCCTCCAGTCCACAGGGTGAGTCTCCACTGACAGCCGCAGGGACAGGCCCTCCCCACATCGACGCTGCGCCTGGGTGACTCAGCCCAGGTGGGCGGGGGCGGCGGTAGCACCCTCACCAGGAGCCTGTCGGGTGGGGCCCTCCCATGCAGGTAATTAGCCCGGCTGTCCTGCCCCCATGCGCTGGACAGCCCAGAACTGCCCCCGGTTGGAGGGGCTGAGAGCTCTGGCTGTGGAGTGTGGGTGGGTTGTGGAGGCCAGGGGCACAGGGCAGCTCTCTCGTGTGTCTGTCCCTTTCTGCCCACGCTGAGATAGTGAAGAAGGCCTTGGCCGCCGTTTGGACAGACGGTCCCACCCAGAACGAGGAGAAGCAGGCGACGCCCAGCTCAGCGGACCCGGTCAGGCACACTGCCAGGTAGGGTCAGGATCTGACTCCCGAGTCACCTGTGTGCCAAGACGTCCCCAGACTGCAGGGTTTGGGGAGGGGTGTCAGTGGGGCTGGGCATGCAGGGAGCATCCCGGGGCCAGGTCACATGGACTTGGCAGATCTTGGAGAGAGAACTGGACCCCGGCAGTGTCCAGCAGAGAGGGGCCCAGAGGGGTGGGGCCCGAGCAAGTGAAGGCAGGGGTGGGGCAGGGCCTAGCTAGAGTGCACAGGATCACCCGGGGATGCTGGCTTCACGCTCTTCCTGCAGCCGTGCCTGCCTAGACTCAGCGGAGGAATCACTCCCTCCAGAAACCCCTCCAAGCAGGCAGGAGCAAGGCCAGCTGGTGGGCTTTCTCCTTAGGCGTGGAGGGGTCCCTCCCATCCACACAGCAGGTGCTGAGCCCCCCACCCCAACCCTGCCTGCTGCAATGTGCGGGCCCAGCCTTGGCACCAGCTGTCCCAACAAGAACCTGAGGACTCCAGGTGCCTTCTCCCGGAGAGGTGGCCGGGCCTGTGCCGCGGCTCCACTCTACTCTCCCAGTGGTGCCAGGAGGCCCCTGCAGCCCCAGTGCCAGTGCTGTGCCTCTGCTGAAGTTTGCGGAAGTGAGACGGCCCAGAGGGACCCGCTGTCCAGACCCAGGATGGTGGACTGTGTGTCCTGGGCCTCAGTTCAGGCTCATGAAAGATGATTGAGCCCCCTCCTCCCCACACCCTCCAGCCACCGCACCCCGCCATGCCCTGCACCGCACCAGCTCCCCCCATAGATGCTCCTCCTTGTCAGCCTGGGCCAGAGCTAGACAGGACCCACAGAGGCAGGGACTCCTCCCCAAATCCTAGCTGGCAGTCTCAGCCTTTAAACGCTGACTGGGGGGCTCAGTCAGTGTTGGTGGGGTGCACTCCTGTAGGGCTGCCTGGAAGAGGTGACCTGCATGCTCGTGCACCTGTTCAAGCCGGGGTGAGGAGGAGGAGGAGCAGCTGGCACTGTGCACTTTTGGGGGGTGCAACAAGGCCCAACCCAGCAGGAGTCAGAGCAGGAGGCTTGGGGCAGCCTGACCCCATGTGGAGGAGCTTGGGGTCATGAGGCTGCTGTCACCAGGCTCACAAGGGACTCCAGGGAGAGGGTAAGGCAATGAGGTCACGTGAACTGGAGAAACAAAACCACACATCTCTAGATGCAGTGTGGCGACAGTGACAGGAGCTGGGGACGTCTCCCCTCAACTCTGTGGTGGAATTTTAATACTGTTCCCATTTTTTCTACAATGACTAGGTATTGCTATGAAGATGAGAAAACAAATTATTTAAAAAGGAAGGAGGAAGAGAGGGAGGAAACAGGGAGGGAAGAAGGGAGGGAAGGAGACAGAGAGATTGTTATGAATGATGGGGGGTCACAGTTTACCCAGAAAACAACTACAGCCTCATGGGGCCTCTTGGGGGCCCAAACCCAGGGCGTGGCTGACAGGGAGGTGGGCCTAGGGGCACTGGGAGCCCATGCTGGGCTTAGCGAGGTGCTGCAGGGTGACTTGAGGAGCGTCCACTGTTAAACTGCGTTACTTGGTGGCGATCAACCCTCCAGCTCCCCATCTGAGAGTGACTTCGTGATGCTAACCCCACAGGGCCCAGTTCAGTAGGAGGGAGGCTCCGGCTTCCTGTATAATTTGGAGCATGGGCCTCCCACTCCAGCCTCCCCACTTCGTGCCTCGATCTCAGCAGCCCTGTCCCTGTCCCCTCATGGCAGTGGCTGCAGTCACTAGGATCTGCCCCTTCCTCGCCACCCTCTGGCTCTGTTCTACCCTCCGCAGCATGAAGGACCGTGGGGCACTCGGTGTCTGCGTCGTGTCCAGAACACGCTGGGGAAGGGCGTCTTCCCGCCAACCCTCCTGCGGGCAGCCTCCGGCCTGCCAGCCCTTGGCGTGTCGCAGAGAAAACAAGGTGAAGAAGATGATTATTTGAGTCTAGAGAGCTCATTAAAATGTTTTAAAACAAACTTTTTAACTACAAAAGTGAGCCTGCTTATTGACAAAAAGTTTGTTGTTCTGGGGTTTCTGAGAGAAAAAAGAAAAGAGGGATTTCCCCTTTCACCTCCTGGCCCTGTCCAGGGTTGGTTTGGGCTCCCTGGGACTCCCTGGGTGTTGTGTGCACGTATGTGTGCAAGTGTGTGTGTGTGCTTGAGTGTGCATTGTGAGGATGTGCGTGCTCATGTGTGTGCATGCCTCTGTGCACGTGTGTGTGCGCATGCATGAGTGTGCATTGTGAGCGTGTGTGTGCTCAGGTGTGTGTGTGCCTGTGTGCATGTGTGTGAACATGTGTGTGTGTGCGTGCGTGAGTGTGCATTGTGAGCGTGTGTGTGCTCAGGTGTGTGTGTGCCTGTGTGCGTGTGTGTGCACATGCGTGTGTGTGGTGGAGTGTGCATTGTGAGCATGTGCGTGCTCGTGTGTGTGTGCTCGTGTGTGTGTGCATGCCTGTGTGAGCCTGTGTGCGCGTGTGTGTAGAGCTCCGCGTGGGATTTGGCACACGGTGGTTCCATTTTGACTCTCATTTCCAGCAGAAACTCTGCAGAGCTCTGGTCCGTGGGGCAGGATCTGGATTTCAAACTCAATTTCAAAAAACAAACCATGGCTGAGTCCACTGAAAGGCAACGGGAAGATAATGAGTGGCAGAGTGGGGGCTGGGTGGCAGGATTTATTTTTCGTGGTCCAGTGGTCGCCTGGGGGATGCCGGCCTTGGAGGGTGCGGACGAGAAAGGCCTACGAGTGTGTTGATGTCAACAGGAAGTGCTTTTGTGGGTGTCTTTGGGCATCGTCTGTTCTCACTGCTTTCAAGTTCAGTGAGGGGCAGCAGAGTGGCTACCAGCTCCCTGAGTGACCAGCATCTGAATGTCCCCAGGCTGCTTGCCGGGCCACCTCCCAGCCCTGCCCACCCATGGTCCCCTCCTAACCCTTTCTAGGCGTCTCAGGCCCCCAAGGTCCCGCAGCCTCCCCCCTGCCAATGAGGGGTCATCAGCACAGCTCAGCAGGGACCCAGCAGGGACCCTGAGAGGCCAGAGGCCAAGCCACCACGCTCAAAGTAGAGGTCAGGCCCGTGCTGACCGGCTGGGCTGGGGGGAGCCGACCCTGTCCTGTCCACTCCCTGCACCCTGTCCCCCAG
>NC_045449.1:76931715-76932226 GCF_002776525.5 Piliocolobus tephrosceles | reverse complement strand
TCCCAGCCTGTGCCCCAGACTGCAGCCCCCTGAAGCAGACTGTCCCAGTCACCTCTGGGCCCAGCACACTCCCTCCCAGCCCTGCACACATGGGGACTCTGCAAGCTTGTGCAGCAGCAAAGGGTGTCATGCAGCAGTGGGGGCCCGGAAGGAAGGCCCCGGAGATCAGGGCTGCAGCGTCCCCCCCGGAGGCATCCCACATGGCTCACCTCAGCACTGGGTGTCTGCCTTTCACGTCCTGCGGCTCCTGCCACGTAGGCCCCGTCCACCTCAGGGCAGACACCTCCTGGCAGGTTCTGTGCGCAGAGCCTGACAACTACAGGGGCAACTACAGCCCCTGACCCCTCCTTCCCTGGCTCGGAAGAGGGGCCAGAAGCCACTGGACAAAGCGGCGTGGCAGGCGTGTGTGAGCGTATGTGAGCGTGTGTGAGCATGTGGGAGCATGTGTGAGCACGTGTGAGCGTGTGTGAGCATGAGGGAGCGTGTGGGAGCATGTGGGAGCGTGTGTGAG
>NC_045449.1:76913405-76926715 GCF_002776525.5 Piliocolobus tephrosceles | reverse complement strand
GGCCAACTGGGATGAGTTGATGAGCATCGGTTCAGCTGAAGCTGGAGGGAGTTCAGCCTCCAACCTTTGGGGTCACCAGGTTGGCGGGAAGCTCAGTTGCTCCTGTGGCCGCCGTCCAGGCCTTCAAGGGAGGCAGAGACCCATGCCCACCCAGAGAGGCGTCACGGGCAGAGGCTGGGGCTCTATGTCCTGTTCGCCTTCCTGTGATGTGGGCAACCAGCCAACCTGCCTGACTTCAAACCAGTTCAGCCAGGAATCCTGACCAACACACCCTCCAAATTCACGTGTCGGGAAGACGCCAGCCCCGGGTCTCATGGCCAGATTTGGCCCAGAACGTTCTGTGAGGCTGCCTCTGACCGAATCCCCCACAGGCGCTTTCATTTGCCACCTGGGGGGTCCAGCACCCACCTGCACCCTGCACCTGCTGTCATCCTGCTGGCGTCAGCATTTCCAAGGTGAGCTAGAGCTGGTTAAAATCAGCATGCAGCCCTGAGCACAAGGACTTCGCCACCGGCTGACCTTTCTCTCTGGATGCCTGGGCGAGGGCCTCACAGGGTCCTCGGTGTCTGACATCAGGGCAGGGCTACAGCATGTGTCCCCCAAGCTGCCCCCTGAATCCTCTGTGGATCTCCCAGTCTCCAATCCCTCCCTCTTGGCATCTGCACTATTTAGGGGTGCAGATATTAAACAGAGGGGGAAGCAGGCTAAGTCCCACATGACCTGTATGACAAGTGGGCTAGGACCTGACCCACCTGTGCTGGCCCGTGGGCTCCTCACCTGTGGTCGGCTTGGTGCCCTCTAGCTCCCCAGGCCTGGACCTGGCTGCAGAGGTAGCTGCCCTGGGGAGAGATGGTACAGGGGCTGCAGGGCTGGGTGCTGAGGTGGAGCACCTCCCTCCATGGGTGGGCCACTCCCAGGGTGAACAGGGAGCCAGGTCTGAGGCCGGGCCTGCACAGACGGCAGCCAGGAGCCTTTCAAAGGCACCAGAGGCACGGCCAGCCCCTCTCTCAGCTCCGGAGATCTCTTAAGTTCACAACCTTAATAGAATTCCGTCCGTTTGTCCAGGGGGACAACGTGGCTCGGGAAGGAGCGAGAGAACGGCTCCTGCTCCACCCCCGCCAGGTACCAGCAGAACAGTGTGAGCCCGGAGTTTCAGACGGTCAGTTCCAAGAGAAGCCTGAAATCCAAACGTGGGTTTATGTGGAATTACCTGACATTTGGGTCACTCTGCAGCCCGCACAGGCATGTGGAGCCAGACGGAGCCGGGACGTGGGGAGGGGGCGCGCTTGGTTTGCAGCCCCGCCTTGACCGTAGAACAGGACAATGAAAACTCTGGGAGGCCTGAATTATTACCTGACTTCACAGATCAAAATGACCAGATAATCCAACCCAGCAGTATACACCTGGCGTTTGGCAATTCCACACCCACCTGTGAAATTCACGTAAGTATTTTGGAAAGTTTGAGTTATTTCAATAATAGAATCGGTATCTAACTAGATGTAGGTGTGAGGTCAGTCATAAGTGTTTGCTGCAAGGGCCGATTCGCTGACATTCTCTCAGGCGCTCCTCCTTCAGCCCATCAGTGGTTCCTGGGCACCAAGCTCTGCTGGCCACCACCCGCATGGTGCATAGCAAAGCCACGCAGCCACGGAGCTCCTTCCAGAACCAACCAAATAAACAGCAGGACTTTAGGGGCCAGGGTGAGGGGGAGAGCAGGGAGGGAGACCTCCCTATGTGGGGTCTCTGTGCTGTGTGGCCGTGGGCCATGTGATAACAGGGCTGGAACTGCCCGGACACGGAGCCTGTCCTGGAGTCCACGCCTGCCGTCCCTCCTTGCAGGTGTAGAGGCTAAGGCCTTGCTTCTCAAGGAGCTTGGTCGGAGACCCTCCCACACCCCATCCTGAGGAACCGTCTCCCTCCTCAAGCTGCTGCTTGGGACGTTCCCAGCCACCTCATCCTGGCGCCATGGCCGTAACCGGCTCACGTGGTCACTGGACACTGCCAGCCACAGGGAGTTGGCAGTAGACAAGAAGACCCCGTCCCTGCCCCAACAGGCGGTCGGTTTAGGGAGACAGAGCTGGAGACCACTTAGCAGAAGGACCTCCTGCAAAAGGGACAGGCAGGTGCCAGGGACGGCGCTAAGGCACGAAGGGGACAGTGTGTCTGTGCGTGAGCTCGAGCTTCATAAGCTGGGCTGCCAGGTTGCCTTTCGTAGCTTAGGACAACTCGGGCTGGATGGCTCCAGAGCCAGGTCCTGGGAGTCAGGAGTTGGTCGGGGTACCCCAGGCCCTGCAGCTGTGAGGACAGGGCCCAGCCCCGACGGTGCTGGATGCCGTCTGAACTGTGCAGGGGCCTGAGATTTTACTTTCAGGCTAACAAGCCTGCCTGTTTCATGGGTGCTGGCAGGAGGCACCAGACTGCTGGGGCCAGAGACAGAGGATCTTATCATTCGCGGCAAAAGCAGAACCGGAGGGTCAGCAGGCTTGAGTGGGCTCCCGAGCCCCTTCCCCAGCGGCGATGTGCGGGGGCCCAGACAGATGCTGCCCGTGCAGGGGGCTGCCCACAGGAGAGGCCCTCAGCTCTGGCAAGCCATTGCTGTCCCGCAGGCAGACAGTGTCCCAGCTCTTCGTCCCGGAGACAGGCATCGGTCACCGTGCACACACCCCTAAGAAACGACCCTGGGAACAGCCGTTGGGGTTTGCATTCCTGGCCCAGCAAGGCGGGCAGGAGCAAGGGATCCGGGAGGAGCGTCTTCCAGGAAACACCGGGCAAGCTTTGACGCAGCCTCAGACAGTGGGGCTCGGGGAAGCCGCTGGGGGCCGGGTGCTGACTCTCCCCGGCACGGAATACCGTACAGGCCACGGGTTTCCGGGTGGCTGCTGGCACAGTTCCCCGTCAGCAGGTGCGGGTCCTACCTGCCTTTATGGCCCTGGTGGCCTGTGGAGGGGGCAGCGTCACTGCCCAGGGCCAACAGGAAGCCTGGTGTAGGGCTGTGGGCTGATGGTTCCTCCCAGGGTGGACCGTTAGGCCCGCTCCCTGCCTTCCCCATATGCTCTCGCTGCACCTCCCCGCCCCAGAGGGGAGACCGCTGGGTGGGTCCCACGGCCAGAGCCCAGCCCTTACGCTCTGCCTTTCCCCAGCCCCGCACACCTGCCTCAGGAGGGGGACATGCACCCCCGGGCCTTCTGCCGCCAGACCCAGTTGTGCCCAACGATGCTGTGAGTGTCTGTGCTGAGGCTTCCTCAGGAAAATGTGGAGAAGATATTAAAACGGGTGAGGAGGCTGCCAGGCGACCCCCCGGGTTCTCTGGTGCTGCAGTGGTCAGCGCCTTCCTCATCTTTAACAGAGCTGTGAGACACGCTCCCTGAGCACCCGGAAGGGGATGGCCACACACAGGAGCCCACAGAGGTGCGAAGAAACTCGTCAGTGGAGACGCTGCTGATTTCCACCAGTGGAAGAGAGAATCCGAAGGGGAGGTTTCAGGCCCTGTGGATGTTGGCTGGTTTGGTGATGACTTGGGAGACACGTTCCAAGCGCCCCAGTGGATGCCTGAAACCCTGGATAGTATCGAACCCTGTAGAGACTGTTTTGTCCTATATGCACATCCCTTTGATAAAGTTTAATTTGTAAAATAGGCACAGTAAGAGATTAACAATCACCAATCACAAACAGAGTAATTATAACAATCCACGGTAATAAAAGTTATGTGACTGTAGTATCTCCCTCTCTCTCAGAATATCTAACTGTGCTGTGCTCACCTGTTTTCCGGGGTGGAGCACAGACAACTCCAGTCGGGGGTACGGGGGACAACTGTATTAGCAAGTTCATTTCAGCCCGATTGCCTAAACCCGTGGATTTTCCTTTGAACCAGTTTTGATATCTTCCTGCTTCCCCCATGAATTAATAAGTTAAAGAAAACTTTTGACATAACACGTGTATTAGTCCATTCTGGCATCGCTATCAAGAAATACCTGAGTCTGGGTAATTTATAAAGAAAAGAGGCTGAATTGGCTCAGGGTTCCACAGGCTGTACGGGAAGCACGGCGGCTTCTGTTCTGAGGCGGCCTCGGGGGCTTCTACTCGTGGCGGAAGGCAAAGCGGACATGAGTGTCTCACACGACAGGAGGAGGAAAAGCGAGGGAGAAGGGGCCACACACGTTTAAACCAGGTCCCGAGAGAACTGTCACAGGACAGCACCAAGGGGATGGCACAGATCCAAACATATCAATGTGTATTCGTTTTATATTTGCATGTCAATATGTTACTTTTTTGAATTGCAGCTTTTAACACTTCATTATCTGATACAACAGAGTCTCACCAATTAAACTTATGAGAGACCCGTTTATAAACCCCCACCAGGCCCTTGTTTATGAAGGATGTTATGAGACATTTCGTCATTCAACGACACTTGCGAGCACCTGCCGCGTGCCAGCGATGAGCAGAACAGTCTTCTCTGCATGGGGCCACCAGAGGCTTCTGAAACCGACGGGAAGTCAGAGAAGATCCCCGGTGGAGGTGACGCTGGAGCCTGGCTTTGAAGGACAAGTAGGAATTCACTTTAGGTCCTACCTAAATGAGGGGGTGTTGAGAAGGACAGGGGCTGGGTGGCTGCGGCTGTCACCAGCTGAGCCTGGATTCAATCTGCATTTTGTTTGTTTGTTTTTGAGACAGAGTCTTGCTGTGTTGTCCAGGCTGGAGTGCAGTGGTGAGATCTCGGCTCATTGCAACTTCTGCCTCCCAGGTTCAAGCAATTCTCATGCCTCAGCCTCCCAAGAAGCTGGGATTACAGGCATGTGCCACCACATCCCGCTAATTTTTATATATGTAGTAGAGACGGAGTTTTACCATGTTGGCCAGGCTGGTCTCTCCTGACTTCATATGATCCACCTGCCTCGGCCTCCCAAAGTGCTGGGATCATAGGCGTGAGCCACCACACCCGGCCAGACCTGCATTTTGGAAAGATGGCCCTGTTCACTGTGGATACGCAAGACGGTGAGGCAGGGAGACCCAGAGGTGGATGTGCCAGGCAGGCCTGGCCCCACAGGGACCGTGGCACGGGGCAGTAGAGGTGGGTTTTAAGGTGGTGGATCTGCAGGTGCTGGGTGTGCCGGGTGGCGGTGGCTGGAAGCCTCCAGGCCTGTCCTGGTGTCGGATGCCCAGGAGGTAACTCAGGTGTGTGGAGCAGGTTCTGGGCATTGGGAGCAGGGTTGTGCCTCCTCCCTGGGGGTGCCTGGGCCAAGTCTGCCAGAACAGGGGCCTAAGAGTTCAGAGGGCACCAGAAGAATGCAAAGACCCACTGGCACCAGGCAGGTCATGCTCCATGAATTTGTACATTCCGGCTTTTGGTACCCAAAGTCGGTGTTTCCACGGGGACAGGACCCAAACGGCATTGAACGCTCCTCTAGCCTGCAAGAGCCAGTGTGGGTCTTGGGCAGCTGACAGCCTCCGGAGGGTGCATGGACGGGCTGGGCAGGGGCATCTTCCTTGCTGGGCACGGCACAGGGGACCAGGCCAGGGTGCAGCTGCATTGGCCACACTGTCTGCTGCACAGGTTCTGAAGGGCTGTCTACGTGTGCGCTGGGGACAGGGCCTTTCCCCAGCAATGGTGCCCCAGCAGCCTGCTGTGAGCCCCGCCTTCCGCAGCAGCGTCAGACTCGCACCGTCCTCTTTGGGTCACCAGGGACTTTGGGCTGAGCCCTGCACCTTTAGTAGCTGAATAACCTGTATTAGTTCTCAGGGCCTGGCCCAGGCACCCCTGCCCCAGCCTCTCCGGCCCCTCTCATGTCCCACGTGGGCTCTTAGGACTCCCTGCGTAGACAGCACCCGCCACCCCACATTAGAACCACGGACTCATCTCTCCCTCCAGACTGTGGCAGGCACCACAGCGAGAAATGCGCTTTCTATCTCGGTCCAGCGCACTCTGGCATAGAACGTGCAAAACCAACACAAGCTTTACAAATCAATGCAGCTCTTACTATATGAGACAGACTCAGATTTTATTTTTAGGAATTGCCAGTTAGAGCCCAGTGTACTGACCCCTTGATCCCTGGTATAACAGCCACGACCTGCAATTTGCAAACTACCCTGGGCCCTGGCACCAATCCCATCCCCGAGAGGATGCACAGCAACGTCTGAGGACTCCATCCAGTCACGGGGATGGCTGGGCAGCCAGCTCCTTCGGTGATCCACGCCAACACCGCCCCGCCTCCCTGCCGACTTGGTGGGCCAGGTGCACGCGGTGGCTTCTCAGGCCGGCGGTCATGTCTGTGCACTGACTGTGTGAAGCCGTGGCACTGAGCACCCCTCAGTCAGCAGCGCAATGTGGGGAGGGGTGGTGCGGCTCCCCAGGTCGGCCAGGCGTCTCGCCCGTATCGGCCAAAGTGGACTTTTGCCTCCACTTTGCCATGAGGAATGGATGCCTCTGTGGACACCATGGCTGGCATGCCAGGGCCACTTGGTCAGGCCAGGACGTGGCAGAGCTGAGAGCAGGTCCCAGTGTGGCCCCTGGACTGGCTTCCCGCACTGTCCAGATGTGGCTTCTCCCACGGCCTGGCATCACACCTGCTTCTCAGCAGCTGTCTTCCATGTGAGCTGACAGGGCCATCTGGGGAGGATGCCCAAGGGAGGCTGAGGCAGATGCGGGGGCGGCTCCAGCTTTGACAGTGACGTCAGGGCCACCATGGGGCCCTCACAAGGTCTCATGCAAGATGCAGAGGTGCCCTGGAATGTCCTGCTTCCCGTTTATCCTCAGCATTCTCTCAGGCACCAGTCGATCCCAGACCTTTCTCCCACATGTGAAAAACGTTGCATATCTCACGAGAGTGAGTTCCATAAATTTCGCTTGCAGCCCCCACGAGACGCCTTCCACTCCTGTTTAGGAGGAGAGTGTCTCATTGAACACGGAACATTGTTCAGCACAGGCCTTTCCTGTCCACGTCAGCGGCTAACACAGGTGCCCCCGCATTGAGCGTGACTGGGGCTGCACACTCAGCATCCGCAGGCACCTGCCACCCACCACAGATTCTCTCAAGACTTGGAGATCTGTGGGCTTAGATCACCTCCGAACCCGTCTCGAGTGCTGAGTGTACAGCAGGGCAGCTCCGGCTCACGGGGCCATCCCTGGAGGTGAGGCTCAGTCTCATTGTACGTCTCCTCCTCCTGCCAGCCTGACAGCCGGCTCCTCTGAGTCAGCCCGTCCCACCCTCCGGGTCCTAACTCCAGTTCCCGCAGAGCAGCCTCTGCTGTGAGAAGAGCCTCAGGCCTTGGGACACCTGTGGGATCCTGTAGTCACGATCCCAGGGCCAGGGGAGTAAACGCCCCGAGGAGCAGCTCCAGCTGACGACAAGCAGAGGCTCCTTACTGCTCAGAGGGAAAATTCTTCAGGCTTGTGGAGGTCCAGGGTCCAGCCCTCAATGCGGCCCTCAGCACAGTACGCTGGTCCTGGCCCGCTCGCTCCTTCCCGGCCCCTGCCCCAGCCTCCTGGGCATGAAACGCTCCATGTACAAACCCCTGACTCCGGCTCCGTGTTCTGGGCTCGGGCGGGACAGGGGAATCCAAGCAAACATTGTCCCTGGTACTCGATGCTCCCCTAGAAACCACAGCCAGCATCTGCCTGGCTGATCACAGGAACCTCATCCCTTCCTGCAGGCCCGGGGAAGGAAAGCAGACTTTGGCTTCAGTTCAGTCATGCAACACTGGGCTTGAATGAGGCATTTGCAGTGCTTGGAAGTTTGGAGAGGCTCAGCCAGTCGGATCTCCTCTTTCCCGAAGGCCTGAGGGTGCAGGTTGGTGGAGCCAACACTGATTGCCGCCTTGTGCAAGGCGCTGGGCAGGGCCTTGGTTCCTCCAAGGGGCCACATGGGGCTGTCCCTTCCCTCTGACATGTCATAGAATTTCAGGGATCTGCAGAACGCCATCACCTCGACTTCTCTGTCCAGGCTCTGCAATGCACAGGCTTGACTTTCCTTCCGTCGGCCCCGGAGCTCCCGTCCGGTACACCCACCCCCGCTTCACCATCACCCCCCTGAACCAACATAGGGTTTTCCTGTGCAATTCGAATTCCCAACGGGTCTGAATCCCAGGAATGTGGGTGGCTGAAAAATGGAACTCGAGGGACCACATCCGCACTTGGTCTACTGTCCTGGAGACCTTTTCATTTATTTTTTGTAGATTACCTTTTTAAAAAGCATGGGCTGCAACTCCTCAATGAGACACTAAATCCACATGGTGAGTCACAGTCAGCCTTTAAATACCTGAGACAGAGTAGAAGAGATGACCTCAGTGTACACGGCCAAACAGCCCGGCTGCCCTCGTGGGCTGCTTTGTTATGGGGGTGCTGTGGTCACCACGCGCAGCCTCGTACAGTCTCAAGCGACCCTGACCTCCAGGCGGCACCCACTGCCTAAGGGAGGTCGAACCAGGTCTGCTGAGGTTCATCCCCCGGAGACTTGGCACACGAAGGTCTTAGGGATCAGGCTGTCTCAGGAACCCGTCTAGCTCTCATCTTTCAGGCTTGAACTCAGCCCTCACTAGCTGCACTCACGGCAGAATCATTCTTACTGGGGACCCAGTGTCCCCCAAGTCTAACACTGTCTGTGCAGACCTGCAAGGAATCTCTGCCTCCCCACCCAGCACCGAGGGGCTGCTGTGCAGTTCCTCGATTTGGAGACCTGGGGTCTTGGTCCATTTGTGCTGCTGTAACAAAATACCGCAGACCATGTGATGAATAAACAACAGAAATGTGCTGCACACAGTTCTGGAGGCGACAAGTCCAGGATCCAGGCGTCAGCAGATCTGGTGTTTGGTGACAACCTGTTCCCCAGAGATGGCACCTTCTACGGGTCCTCATATGGAGGAAGGGACAGAAGGGCTCCTTCAAGTCTGGCAGAGGGGCACCCATCCATCTTGAGAGGAGAGCCCTCACGGCCCAGTCACCTGCTTAAAGCCCCATCTCCTAACCACATCACCTTGGGGGTTAAGTGTCAACATATGGTTTGGGGGGACACACACATTGAGACCACTGCACCTACTCCAGGCCCCGGGCAATTGGTACTGAGGCCTCTCCATATAGCCAGTATTCACCAAAACTTTTGCATAAACAATTAAAAATAAAGAAAACTGGTCATCTGCAATGGCTCTCATTGGTAATCCCAGCAGTCTGGGAGGCCAAGAGCTCGAGACCAGTCTGGGCAACAGCGAGATCCCATCTCTACAAAAATAAAATAAAATAAATAAATATAACTGCCACTCAGTGAACCCAAAGCTGTGGGGCGTCTTGTGTCACTTCCTCCGCTGCTGCCCATCTTTCCTCACCACCTCACTTCCCCCTGAGTGAAGACCACACAACCTCAACCCGGCCAGCTCTGAGGTCCCAGGGCCCCCGTCCTGTGCCTCTCCAGGGTAGGGTGTCAGTGCCTTCGGTCCAGGCCCTCTGCCGGCCTCTCCCCGAGGATCTTCCTACTGCCAGGGCAGTGATCTCAGGCCCCACCACCCTTGGATTTCAGGACCCCGCCCCTGCAACCCTACATTTCTGAAATGCACCTTGGCACTTTGAATGTTCCCAAAGAGGAGATTCTAATCAAATTTGAATTAGGGGGAAGTCAGTGAAAAGCAAATTTCTGGCAGCAGGAAATGTGCAGGAAGGAAGGTGGGAGGCCAGCCCAGTTCTGGATACTGTGTGCTGTGGAGGTGCAGAAGCCATCTGGGGCCCCTCACCTCTGGCCTTTACCACCTTGTCATGAGCCAACAGTGCATTCTGGCAGCTACAGGGCTACTTTTTACCGAGTCCTTTACAATGAAGTGACTCCTCATACCCAAATCTCTGGAGAACATGAGGTCCTTGGAAGCAAATTCTCAGGTTGCTTTTGCTAAACTGTAAATAAGGCTGCATTTTCACTCATGTGACTTAAGCATTCCACTTGCAAAACAGGCTTTGCAGACCAGGAGGCAATTTAAGGAAAAAAAATCATCTACGAAGTGATGCTTAACAGAAGTTTGGCTTTGTTGTAACGGTTAATTGACAGAATGGTTTGCATTCAATCTTAGTTTTACACAGTCAAGGATTTGTCCAGGAAGGGCTGCGTACAGCCGTGCTCATTAATTGTGAATTACTCATTACTTCAGATCAGCTGGAACAAATCACAAGTGGGCTTAATCTCTGTGTGCAGACAGCACAGGGCTAATGGCAGCAGTCCCTTTGATTGACCCCCACGGCCCTGTCCCCAGTCAACCTCCTCCAAGCAGGGAGGTTCCAGAGGCCTTACAGCCGCCTGGGAGACCTCTCATGGCAGGCTGCTCCCCTGACAAGTTCAGGACTGCTGGGGTTCCCGGCCGCGCGTTCAGGACTCAGATCTGGAGATATCTGCTCTGTGCTCCTCCAGTACAAGGTTAGATACAGATGGGGCCTGTCCTGTGTTCCTGGCAGGGAAGGCCACCTCCAAGCTCCTCCAGATTCTGGCCGCCTTCTCCGGGTTCCCAGCCCTGTAGTTCCCAAGGCTGCATGGGGAGGCGGAAATGAGGGCAAAGGTGGAGGGTACCCGGGGCCACTGGGCTCATGTCTTTCCTCGGGCACCCCTTCCTCCTGGGGGACCTCCCGGTGGGGTCAGGAACTCACCCCAGGCACCCCTCTTCCTGGAGGACCTCACAGTGGTGTCAGGGCCTCACCCCTCACCCCTATCCTGGGGCCGTCGCGTGTCCTGCACGCCCTGCTCTCTCCACTCCCCTCGTCCTTCCCGGTTAGGTGGCACAGCCCGGGAGAAATGCAACGACTCTTTTACACATCAGCCTCGTTTGAGGCTTTACAGCAACCTCCAGGCCGCCTGGCTTGGGTTTGCAGCGCGGCGCCCTCGCACAGCCCCGCCTTCCCCGCGGCGGCGTCTACTGGGGAACCAGAGATTGGGACGCACGCCCCAAGGGACGGCAGGAGGCTTCCATGGGCCGAGGAGGACGCCCCAGAGGTGACCCGGGCCGGGGCGTGGCCCAGGGCGGAAGGCGGAGGCCGCGATCTCCCGGCCCCGCCCCGCGCCGGGCAGCCCCGCCCCTACCACGCCCCTCGGGCAGGCCCATCCCGATGGACGCCGCTCTGCACCAATCGGAGGCTGTCTGGTCTCAGACCCGCCTCCTGGTGCCGCCCGCGCAGGCGCCGTAGGCCGAAGCGGCGGGACGAGCGCAGTCGGCGTGGGCGGGGCGTCGGAGGAGCGCCAGGACATGCAGGCCCACGTGGTAGGTGCCAGCGGGGAGGGCGCCCCGGCGCTCAGGCTGGGTCTTCGCGTCCCTCACCCCGCCCTCCAGCCCTCTCCCGTTCCGGGGTCCACAGCCCCGCACCGCCTCTCGGGCTCGCCTCCGGGGCCTCCACCCTGAGCAGCCCTTAGGCCCTGCGGGCGAGCGCGGCTGCGCGTGCGGGGGCGCTCGGGATTGGAGCCCACGGGGCGCGGCCGAGATCTGCAGCTCGGGCTGCGCTTCCTGCTCCCAGTCCCGCGAACGCTGCCTCCTCACCGACCTTCCTCGTTCTGATTTTGAAGCTTTGGGGCTAGGAGCTCAGGCAGTTCCCCGTTCGCCCTCACCTGGTCGTGGGGTGGACGGACGGCCCACCTGCCTCGTCCCCGTCCGCCTGCCCCGCGCCCCTTCCCCGCGCCCGCCCACCTGCCTCGCTCCCGCGCACCTGCCCCAAGCCTGCACACCTGCCCCACACCCCACACTCGTGCCCTGCGCACCTGCCTCGCCTCCGCACCCGACACACCTGGTCTGCACACCTGTCCTGCGCTCCACACACCTGGTCTGCAGACTTCCCCCACACCCTGTACACTGTCCGCACTCGCACACCTCCCCTTGCCCCACACACCTGCCTGCACACCTGTCCGTGTGCCCCCACACAACCCCGTGCTCCACTCATCTGCCCTCACGAATTCCCGGCACACTTGCCCATGACCCACATACCCATCTTGTGCCTGCACCCCTGACACCTGCTCTGTGTCCTGCATACATGCCCGTGCCCTACACTTGCCTATGCACCTGCCTGCATATCCCACACACCTACCTGCAACCTGCTCAGTGCCCACACACCTGCCTGCGTGCCCAGCACTTATCCTAACATCTGCCCTGAAAACCTGCCCACAAGCCCCAAACACCTTCCCCATGGCAGAAGCAGAGGGCCTCAGGGTTCAGACCCAGCCAATAGACTGATGCAGTGAACAACCACAGAGGTGTAGGATCAGCAGTCGCCCAGAGGCTCAGCATGTTTCTTGTTTTTTTGTTGTTGTTGTTGTTTTTAATTCCAGCCTTTTTTCTTTTCTTGTTTATTCCAGTCTTACTAAAATTGGGGACAGATTAATCAAGATCTATCTTTGATAGAAACATATTTTGTAGATCTTGAGAAAAATTATTTCCTTCTTTTCCTTTAAGTAAATCCAAACTAAGGTAAATTTGTAAATAAATTAGGGAACTCGTTTTATTTATTTATTTATTTATTTTTAACAGAGTTTCACTCTCGTTGCCCAGGCTGGAGTGCAGTGGCGCGCTCTCGGCCCACCGCAACCTCTGCCTCCCGGGTTCAAGCGTTTCTCCTGCCTCAGCCTCCTGAGTAGCCGGGATTACAGGCATGCGCCACCATACCAGGGTAATTTTGTATTTTTAGTAGAGATGGGGTTTCTCCATGTTGGTCAGGCTGGTCTTGAACTCCTGACCTCAGATGATCCACCCGCCTTGGACCCGCAAAGTGCTGGGATTACAGGTGTAAGCTATTGCGCCCAGCCAGAACTTGTTTTATTCATATAATCCTAAGTCCAGGAAGGGATAGAGTGAGGTTTCATTTATAAAGAACTTGACTAAATTGTGTTTTCAACACAATTTCAACTTTTCTTTTTTAGATATAAATTAAGGGTGAGGACAGACTAATATCTGAGTATTGCTCTGTATCACTTAGTATTATAATGTATGAAATTAAGACGTAACTCCTGTTAAGTCAGTTGTTTTGTTGGCATTGGGTTTCACTGGTTTTACTCCATCCCACTTTAGAAGTTTTTGTTTTTGGCTTCCTGAGAAAAGGACAGTGCTAGTGCCAAGTCCGCCCGAAACGAAGGCAGAATAGAGGAATCCAGAGATGGGCCTCAAGACTCCCATTTGCTCAGCTGGATTCTCTGAACACCGCCTGCTGGATACTTTGTTAAAACATTGTTTTTTGTGGGCCAGGGGTTACTTAAAGGGGTTACTTTGTTGCAGATTTTCTAACATGGTTTGCTGAAATGCTTATTCCACCTAGAAAATGACCAACCAGTTATTTCCTTGAGTGGGTTGGAAGATACCCAGATACTTGT
>NC_045449.1:76911877-76913305 GCF_002776525.5 Piliocolobus tephrosceles | reverse complement strand
TTTTTTTTCCCCCTTTCAAAAGCATATGGAAGGCAGTTCAGGGAAAGCTAAGGCATAAAAAATCTTACGAGCATGTTAAGAGCCTGGAGAGAAGGAGTGGACACCTTTTGTTTGTCACGGCATATGTGCGGATGGTGAAGGGGAGGTAAATTAGAGCCATGGAAAGGGAACTAAGTTTACACACTTCTATTAATCCATTGTTTTTGAATTCCAGTCTATTATCCTCCCCGTCCACAATGCTGAACCTTGGCTGGATGAATGTTTGAGGTCTGTTTTGCAGCAGGACTTTGAAGGCACGATGGAGCTGTCTGTTTTCAATGATGCCAGTAAGGTTTGTATCAACTTCCTGTCGGGTGACTCAGCCCCAGTGTCAGCAACGGTTGACTGTTCTGAGGGCAGTTTCCTGACCTGCCAGCGTTCTGCTTTCAGGACAAGTCTGGGGCTATCATTGAAAAATGGAGAGTGAAACTGGAAGATTCTGGTGTCCACGTGATCATTGGGGGACACGATTCTCCTTCTCCCCGAGGCGGTAAGTAAACATGCTTAGATTATTAGACTATAACTCGTGGTTTCTTATAACTTACATACTGAAACAGTTTCATGTTGTTCAAATACTGACAAAAAGTGTCCTGGTGGTAACTGGGTCTGCCACTTGTTAAGAACCTAGTAGAGGCCAGGCGTGGTGGCTCACAACTCTAATCCCAGCACTTTGGGAGGCCAAGACAGGCAGATCACTTGAGGTCAGGCATTCAAGACCAGCCTGGACAACATGGGGAAATCCTATCTTTACCAAAAAATACAAAAATTAGCTAGTTGTAGTGGCACATGCCTGTAATCCCAGCTATTTGGGAGACTGAGGCAGGAGAATTGCTTGAACCCAGGAGGCAGATGTTGCAGTGAACCAAGATCATGCCATTGCACTCCAGCCTGGGTGACAGAGCAAGACTCCATCTCAAAAAGGAGAGAGAGAGAAAGAGAGGAAGGAAGGAAAGGAAGGAAGGAAGGAAGAAGGAAGGAAGGAAGGAAGGAAGGAGAGAAAGAAAGACAAAGAGAAACAAAAGAAAGGAAAGAAAGAACCTGGTAGACCTAAAATTTCTTCTTCTTGGGTAGGGATTTACTACTATGATCTGAATCTCTGTGTCCACCTCCCTGCAAATTCGTATTTGAAACCCCTGGGGTGATAGTATTAGAATGATGTTAGGTGGGAACTTTGGGAGGTGATTAGGACATGAGGGTGGGGCCTCATGAATGAGATTAGGGCCCTTATAAAAGAGGCCCCACAGAGCTCCCTCACCCCTCCTGCTCTGTCAGAACACAGGGAGAAGGCACCTGTGTGAGCCAGGAAGTGGCCCTCACCAGACACTGACTCTGCTGGAGCATTACTCTTGGATTTCCCAGCCTCCAGAACTGTGAAAAACCCCTTCTGCC
>NC_045449.1:76911419-76911777 GCF_002776525.5 Piliocolobus tephrosceles | reverse complement strand
CCGGGTTCACGCCATTCTCCTGCCTCAGCCTCCCGAGTAGGTGGGACTACAGGCGCCTACCACCATGCCCGGCTAATTTTTTGTATTTTTAGTAGAGACGGGGTTTCACAAGGGTGGTCTCGATCTCCTGACCTCATGATCCACCTGCCTCGGCCTCCCAAAGTGCTGGGATTACAGGCGTGAGCCACCGCGCCCGGCGCTAGCGTAATGTGTTAACGTTCCTCTGTGCTGTGGCGTGTATCAGGGCTCCGTTCCTCGTTATGGGAGGATAACACTCAGTCGTACGTGTGTACCAGGTTTTGCATAATGTTTTAACGTTCCTCTGTGCTGTGGCGTGTATCAGGGCTCCGTTCCTCGT
>NC_045449.1:76909129-76911019 GCF_002776525.5 Piliocolobus tephrosceles | reverse complement strand
ATCTCAGCTCACTTCAAGCTCTGCCTCCCGGGTTCACGCCATTCTCCTGCCTCAGCCTCCCGAGTAGGTGGGACTACAGGCGCCTACCACCATGCCCGGCTAATTTTTTGTATTTTTAGTAGAGACGGGGTTTCACAAGGGTGGTCTCGATCTCCTGACCTCATGATCCACCTGCCTCGGCCTCCCAAAGTGCTGGGATTACAGGCGTGAGCCACCGCGCCCGGCGCTAGCGTAATGTGTTAACGTTCCTCTGTGCTGTGGCGTGTATCAGGGCTCCGTTCCTCGTTACGGGAGGATAACACTCAATCGTACGTGTGTACCAGGTTTTGTGTGTCCAGTTGTCAGGCAACGGACATGTGGGTTGTTCTCCTCTTTGCTGCTGCAAATGGTGACAGTGTGAACCTTTGTGTACGGTTGTTGTTTGAACCCTGGTTTTCAAATCCTTTGGGTATATTCCTTGGTGTAGAATTTCTGGCTCGTATTGTAATTCTGTGTTTAACATACTGAAGAGCTGCCAAACTTTTCCACGGTGGATGCATTTTACATTCCTACCAGCAATGTATGAACGTTCCAATTTCTACATATCCTCATCAACACTTGTTATTTTCTGTTTTTTTAATTACAGCCATGCTGGTGGGTGTGAAGTGGCATCTCATTGTGGTTTCAATTTGAATTTCCTTGTTGACTAAAGATGTACCTCTTTTCATGTGCTGTGGGCCATTTATATATCTTTCTTGGGCCAGGTGTGTGGTGTCCCGGCACTTTGGGAGGCTGCGACGGGCGGATCACCTGAGGGCGGGAGTTTGAGACCAACCTGGCCAACACGGTGAAACCCCTGTCTCTACTAAAAATACAAAAATTAGGCAGGCGTGGTGGTGGGCACCTGTAATCCCAGCTACTCAGGAGGCTGAGGCAAGAGAATTGTTTGAACCTGGGAGGCGGAGGTTGCAAGTGAGCCGAGATAGCGCCATTGCACTCCAGCCTGGGTGACAGAGTGAGACTCCATCTCAAAATAAATAATAAAAAATAAATGGGCCGGATTTGGTGGGTCATGCCTGTTATCCCAGCACTTTGGGAGGCCAAGTTGGGTGGATCACCAGAGGTCAGGAGTTCGAGACCAGGTTGCCCAATATGGTGAAACCCCGTCTCTACTAAAAATACAAAAATTAGCTTGGCATAACGGCCCCTGCCTGTAATCCCAGCTACTTGGGAGGTTGAGGAAAATTGCTTGAACCTAGGATGCAGAGGTTGCCGTGAGCTGAGATTGTGCCGTTGGATTCCAGCCTGGCAACAAGAGCAAAACTCCATCTCAAAAAATAATAAATAAATAAATGTATGTATGTATATCTTCCTTGAAGAAATGTTTACTCAAGTATTTTGGCCATTTAAAAAATTGAGCTATATGTGTTTTCATTGTTGAATTGTAAGAGCTCCTTATATGTTCTGGATACTGGAGCTTTATTATATATAATTTGCAATTTTTTCCCCATTCTTTGGGTTATCTTTTCACCCTCTCAAGAATGTCCTTTGATGCACAAAAGACTTATGATTTTGATGAAGACAAAAATCTCATTTGTCTGTTATTTCTTTTGTGGCTTTTGGTGTCATTTCTAAGAAGACACAGCTAAATCAAGGTCATGTAGATTTTATCCATGTTTTCTTCAGAGTTATACTTGAAGCTCTTATATTTAGGCCTTTGATCCATTTTGACTTAATTTTTATATATGGTGTGAGGCAAAGGTCCAGCTTCATTCTTTTGTATGTAGATACTCAGTTTTTCCAACACCATTTAAAAGACTATTCTTTCTCCGTTGAATTGTCTTGGTCAAAAATCCATTAACCATAAATGTATGGATCCATTCCTAGACTCCAAATTCTGTCTCGTTGGTC
>NC_045449.1:76902873-76909119 GCF_002776525.5 Piliocolobus tephrosceles | reverse complement strand
CACCAGTGTCTCGTTGGTCCGTATGTCTGTCCTTACACCAGTGTCTCATTGTTTTGATTACTTTAGCTTTGTGATAAGTTTTGTGAATTGTTTTCTTCATTTCCTTTGAGGTTGCTTATTTATAGTGGATGAACAACTGATTTTTCTTAGTGTTGACCTTATATCCTGCAATTTTTATTAACTCTAATAGTTTGTTCTTTGTGGGTTTTTATGATTTCCTGTATTTAAAATCACATTATCTATGACTAGAGATAATTTTACTTCTTCTTTTACAATTTAGATTCTTTCTTTTTCTTTCTTTCCTTCTTTTTTTTTTTTTTTTTTTTTTTTTTGAGACAGTGTCTTGCTCTGTCATCCAGGTTGGACTGCAGTGGTACAGTCTCAGCTCAGTGCAACCTCTGCCTCCTGGGTTCAAGCAATTCTCATGCCTCAGCCTCCTGAGTAGTGGGGACTACAGGTGTGCGCCACCACAACCAGCTAATTTTTTGCATTTCTAGTAGAGACGGGATTTCGCCATGTTGGCCAGGCTGGTCTCAAACTCGTGGCCTTTTTCTTTCTTAATTGCTCTGGCTAGTGCTTCCAGGACAGTGCTGAATAGAAGTGATGAAAGTGGGCATCCTTGCTTAGGTTCTCCTAAGCAGTTTTAGGGGAAAAGCTTCCAGTCTTCCACCACTGAGTATGATATTAGCTGTAGGTTTTTATAAATACCATCTGTTATGCTAAGGAGGTTCCCTTTTAATTCTAGTTTGTTGAATTTTTAAATCATGAAAGGGTGTCAGGTTTTGTCAAATGCCTTTTCTACACCCATTTGAGATGATCATATAGTTTTTTCCCTTTATTCTGTGAAGATGGTATATTATGTTGATTGATATCCTGTGTTGAACCGTCCTTGCATTATTGGAACAAATCCCTCTTGTCCATGGTGTATAATCTTTCTAGTATACTGCTGGATTCAGTTTGCTCGTATGTTGTTCAAGATTTTTGCATATATATTCGTAAGGAATATTGGCCTACAGGTTCCTACTCAAATGTTATCTTTGTGTGACTTCGGTATCAGAGTAATACTGGCCTCATAGAATAAGTGTTTCTTCCTCTTGTTTTTTTTGGAAGAGTTTGGGAAGGATTGGTGTTAGTGATTCTCTACGTTTGGTAGAATTCATCAGTGAAGTCACCTGACTCTGGGCTTTTTTGTTGGGAGGTTTTTTTTTTTTTTTTTTTAAATTACTGAGTCAATCTCTTTATTTGTTATAGGTGTGTTCAGATTTTTTAAAAATTTCTTCTTGAGTCAATTTTGGTAGTTTGTTTGCTTCTAGGAATTTGTCCATTTCATCTAGGTTATCTGATTTTTTGGCATACAGTTCTTCATACTGTCATAATCCTTTTAGCTTCTGTTCAGTTTGGGAGTGATGTACCACTTTCACTTTTTATCTCAGCGTTTTGAATTGTCTTTCTTTTCTTCTTAGTCAAGTTGGGTTTGTCAATTTTGTTGACTGTCTTCAAAGAATCAACTTTTTCTGTTGATTTGCTATTGCTTTGTTATTGTTTATTTATTTTCACTCTAATCTTCACTATTTCCTTCCTTCTGCTAGTTGTGTGTTTAGTTTATTTTTCTTTTTCTGGCTTCTTAAGGTGTACTTTTAGGTTCTCGATTTTAGACCTCTTTTATGTAGGCATTTATAGCTGTAAATTCCTTTCTATGCACTGATTTTTCTATGTCCTGAAAGTTTTGGTTTGTTGTGTTTTTGTTTTCATTTGTCTCTGAGTATATTCTAATTAGCCTTATGATTTCTTCTTTGATGTATTGGTTGCTGAAGAGTATATTGTTTAGCTTTCATTTATGAATTTTTCAGTTTTACTTCTGTTATTTATTCCTAGTTTCATTTCACTGTGCTCAGAGAAGATGCTTCATATAATTTCAATCTTTAAAAAAATGTTTAAGGTACATTTTATGGCCTGATGTGTCATCTGTCCTGGATAATGCACCCTGTGCACCTAAGAATGTGTGTTTTGCTGCTGTCGAGTGGAGTATTCTGTGTATTTCTTTTAAGTCTAGTTAGTTTATAGTATTGTTCATGTTCTCTGTTTCTTTATTATTTTCTGTCTAGATGTTCTATCCATTATTGAAACTAGAATGTTGAATCTCCGACTGTTGCAGTAGAACTGTTTCTCCCTCCAGTTCAGTCAATCTTTGCCTTACTTAATTTTGTGACACTCTTATCAGATGTGTGCAGTTTTATACTTGTTACATCATCTTCTTGATCAATTGACCCTTTTATCAATACATAGTCTTTCTTTGTCTTTTATAATAATTTTTGACTTGAAGTCTATTTTGTCTGATATCAGTACAGCCACGCCAGCACGCTTTGATTACTAGTTGCATGGAATATCTCTTTCCCTTGTTTCACTTTCAACCTATTTGTGCCTTTGGATCTAAAGTGAATTCCTCATATAGACGGCATTTAGATGGATCATAATTTTTAAGATCCATTCTGCCAGTCTTTGCCTTTTAATTGGAGAATTTACTCCATTTACATTTAAAGTGATTATTGACAAGGAAGGACTTTTGCCATTTTGCTGTTTGCTTGCTATATGTCTTATGTCTTTTTTATTCCTCAATCCTGTATTACTGCCTTCTTTTGTGTTTAATTGCTTATTTCTAATGTACTATTTTGATTCCCTTCTCATTTCCTTTTCTGTATATTTTTAAATGATCTTCTTAGTGGTTACTGTAAGGATTACAATGAACATCTTAAATTTATAACAATGTAGTTTGAATTAATACTTAGCTTCAATTGTGTAACATTAACAAATTCGTAAGTTATTTTCAAGAATGTAGATTTATAATTGTTTTCTGGTGTGTGTGTGGCGGTAGGGTGCAGGGGCTCACCCTGTCACCCAGGCTGGAGCACAGTGGCATGATTTTGGCTCACCACAACCTCCACCCAGTGGGTTCAAGTGATTCTTTTTTTTTTTTTTGAGACGGAGTCTCGCTCTGTCGCCCAGGCTGGAGTGCAGTGGCCGGATCTCAGCTCACTGCAAGCTCCGCCTCCCAGGTTCACGCCATTCTCCTGCCTCAGCCTCCCGAGTAGCTGGGACTACAGGCGCCCGCCACCACGCCCGGCTAGTTTTTTGTATTTTTTAGTAGAGACGGGGTTTCACCGTGTTAGCCAGGATGGTCTCGATCTCCTGACCTCATGATCCGCCCATCTTGAGTGATTCTTATGCCTCAACCTCCAAGTAGCTGGGACTACAGGTGCATGCCAGCACGCCTGGGTAAGTTTTGTATTTTTGGTAGAGATGGGGTTTTGCCCTGTTGCCCGGGCTGGTCTCAAATTCCTGGACTCAAGTGATCCACCCGCCTCGGCCTCCCAAGGTGCTGGGATTATAGGCATGAGCCACAGCACCCGGCTTGTTTTCTGTATTTGTTTTAAAAGCATGTAGGAAAAACTACAAACCAAAATAATACTATCTTTTATATTTACCTGTGTAGTAAACTTTATCACTGTTCTTCATTTCTTCTTTGTGAGTTCCTGTTTAATGTCCTTTCATTTCAGCCCTGCAGTGAACTCCCTCAGTTTTTGTTTATCTTAGAATGTCTTAATTGCTTCTTCGTTTTTGAAAGATGG
Organism: Piliocolobus tephrosceles; assembly: GCF_002776525.5. Classification (NCBI taxonomy): domain Eukaryota; kingdom Metazoa; phylum Chordata; class Mammalia; order Primates; family Cercopithecidae; genus Piliocolobus; species Piliocolobus tephrosceles. The sequence continues at coordinate 76,905,493 of NC_045449.1, read as the reverse complement.
CTTTGTTGGGTATAGGATTCGTAATTGACAGTGTTTTTCTTTGAGCACTGTGAATACAGATGGTCCCCAACTTACGATAGTTTAACTTACCATTTTTCAGCTTTATGATGGTTCAGAGGCAAATACAAATTCAGTAGAAACTGGTTCTGTCATGATGCCGGGCAGTGGCAGAGAGTCACAGCTCCCAGGCCCCCACACATGTTCGACTTATGATGTTTTAGAGTGGGTGTGTGTTATCCCATTGCCCGTGGCCTTCGTTGTTTCCGGTGAGAAGTAAGCCATTGATCTTATTGAGGGTCTCTTGTAAGTGACAAGTGATTTTGTCTTGTCACAGTATTTTGTCCTCATCTTTGGCTTTCAGCATTTTTGCAATGATGTGTTTAGCTGCGAATCTTTTGTGTTTATCCTGCATGGAGTTTGTTGAGCTTCCTGGATGTGTAGATGAATGTTTTTCAATAATTTGAAAATTTTCCAGCCATTATTTTTTTAAACTTTTTTTCCTGCTTATTTCTTTTGCCTCTCCTTGTGGTACTTGCATTGTGTATATGTTGGTACAGTTAATAGTATTCCAGCTTCCTCTGAGATGCTCTTCACTCTCTTCATTCTTCTTTCTCTCCATTTTCAGATTCAGACTTATCCATCTATCTCTATGTTTGCTATTTTTTTTCTTCTGCATGTTCACATACACCCTTGGGCTCCTCCAGTGAAATTTTAGTAATTTGAGAGTTTTTCAGCCATTATTTTTTCAACCTTTTTTTTTCTGCTTATTTCTCTTGCTCAAGAATATTTTTATGCTCAATTGACAGTTTGGCTGGGTATAGAATTCTAGGTGCAAACTAATTTTTCTTAGAATTTTAATGGGATTGCCTCATTATATGCTAGTGTCTGTGTTTCTAATAAGAAATCATATGCCAGTCTGACTCTTGTTATTTTAAAGGTATTGTTTCTCAAAGTATTTAAGATTTTTCTTTTGGGGTTTTGAATTTTGAAATTTCATGATGCTGGGTCAAGATATGTCGAGGTTTTTTCATTCACCCTCTGTTTCTATGTTGAATGATTAGCTTGTGTTCTCAGCTTTGGTTGTAATAGATCAGGGTGCTTTTAGTTTGACTTTAAAGTTTCCATATAAGACTTGAAAAAATGATGCCTGCCTCTATTGCGTGGGGCTGAAAAGGTCGAGGTTGGCAGATGATGCATTTTTAGTTGGTGGACAGGTTCCTACGGATTTGAGGAGTCACAACTTCTCTAAAATAATGGTCATCCACTTTGCCGCATGTTAGAATCATCAGTGAGTTTTATAAAACCAAGGCCTGAGTCTCACCCTAAGATATTCTCATGTAATTGGTCTGGGGTGCGGCATGGGCATTGGGCTTTTGAAAGCTTTCTGGAAGATTCTGAGATGCATCCAGGATCAGGAGCCACTGCTTTAGAATGTGCTCGGAATGGGTGGCTTCGCCCCACTTTCCAGTGGACTTGGTCCTGAGGGAGTCTTATAGCTACGACGTATTTCAGGGGCAAGCGGCTGAGGGTTTAGAGTCCCTCCGGAATGTCCCTGTGTGAGAGCCTGTGGAGTTAAGTCCTCTGTTGGGTCCTGTTCAGATCTGTGAGATTCACATAATCACAGGCTCACCCGTGGGGTGTCTCAGTGAACAGGAGCAGTTCGCAGCCCCAGCTCTTCTCCTGCAGCGCTTTGGGGCTCAGAAGAGGCAGGAGGGAAGTAGACTCAGGTGTGGGGCCAGGCTAGCGCGGCCAGGCTGGTGGAGTCGGCTCCACAGCCGCCTCGCTCTGCCTCCATTTCCTTATTCATGAACAGGCCATGGTAGTCAGTACCCGTCTTGGAGCACTGTGAGGTGTGAAATGAGCTAATCCACACGGTGTCTAGAACAGGTGCGGGCCATGGGCGCTCGGCAGGGTGCCTAGAACAGGTGCAGGCAGCGGGCCCTCGGCAGGGTGTCCAGAACAGGTGCGGGCAGCTGGCCCTCGGCAGTGTACCTAGAACAGGTGCAGGTGGCGGGCGCTCAGCAGGGTACCTAGAATAGGTGCAGGCGGCTGGCCCCCGCAGGGTGTCCAGAACAGGTGCAGGTGGCGGGCGCTCGGCAGGGTGCCCAGAACAGGTGCGGGCGGCGGGCGCTCGGCAGGGTGCCCAGAACAGGTGCGGGTGGCGGGCTCTCGGCAGGTTACCTAGAACAGGTGTGGGCGGCGGGCGCTCGGCAGGTTACCTAGAACAGGTGTGGGCAACGGGCGCTCAGCAGGTTACCTAGAACAGGTGCGGGCGGCAGGTGCTCGGCAGGGTGTCAAAAAGCCAGGGGCATAAACAGGCACAGGGAGGAAATGCACCCAGGGAGGCAAGTGCCTGTTCCGCCCTGGGATGGACGGTAGGTGGCGGGCACTCAGGAGGTGTTGGCAGCTGTCCGTCATCATCATCATCTTGTGTATTTGGAAGATGTTTTTCCCAAGTTGTGTCTTGTTTTCATTATCCTTTGTTGGTTTGAAATAGAAAACTCTTTATAAATTGGTAGAATGTCTGTTTCAACTTGCTTCTGAAATGTGTTTAGACAAATTGGTTTTTGAAACTACTATAAACATCCTTTAATTTTTTTTTTTTTTTTTTTTTTTTTTT
>NC_045449.1:76889020-76902773 GCF_002776525.5 Piliocolobus tephrosceles | reverse complement strand
CCCGCCTCGGCCTCGCAAAGTGCTGGGATTACAGGTGTGAGCTGCCGTGCCTGGCCTAATGTTCTTTTAAGTTAAAGAATATTAGAGGGTGTTTTGCATCTTTTATAGTTGGATGAAAACAAATTTAAAGTATTTTGGTGACTGTTGTGACACTCCTTGTCTAAAAACATTCGTCCATATTCAAAACATTTTGCTTTTCATTAAATACTTTTTATAGCTTAGCTCTAACTTGAGTCACATCCCATTTGTATGAATTCTATCAACAATAAAAGCAATCTGTTGTAAAGTTCTGAAGGACCAAGGTGAAGGGCTGAAATGAGCTGTCCTGCTGCCTGTCTGAAGGTGGGTAAGGAGACCTCGTGAGGACCCTGTTCTACACTTTAATAAAATGGGGTTGGTTTGGTTATAGCTGAAAGGGACGTATTTTCCTGTAATAATATTTTTTCTTAAATAGGGAGAGTTACATTGACCGTTAGATAACATAGATCCAAAGTGTCTCTTTTCAGAAGTGCTGGGTATTTGAAATGGGTTGGTTCATTTATTATGATTCAGCCCCGCATTTCCTAATAATGTGGCCACTCGCTGAAACCAAAATGAAGCCCAATCCCACCCTCTTCTCTCCAGGAGGAAGGAATGTTAATATCTCGCCTCCATGTGAGTTTTTCCTGCCGAGACCATGGCAACCAGATCCCCTCACAAAGGGACCGGCCTCCCCAAACAGGAGCCCCACACAAACATTTGACTTTCTTCAAGGCAATAATATTAAAGCAAATTCCTTGTCTCTGCCAAACACAGGATTCATTGTGAGAAACTTCCAGCTTCCTTAGTGAGATAAGTCTTCCCTCGTTACCCAGGTTCACGGGTACCATTCTCTCCTGAAACCTGACACTGACAAGCCACGTTGTGAGCGGAGGCCCTGGTGAGTGCGGCGTGCCAGCGGAAGGCCTCGTAGGAGGCCCCTTCCGGCCCTTCGCTCCCACAGGTGCCCTCCGCCTGTGTTTCTCGTGGGGAGCTTCCGGGCTCTCACCTTGCTCTGCAGCGATGATGGAGGCTTGGCTGCAGCAGCTCTGGAGACAGGGCCCACCGTCCGTCCCAGGGCAGAGCAGGCGCTCGCCACCCCGGGTGTATTTCCTGCCTGTACCTGTTTATGCCCCTGGCTTTTTGACATCTGGGATCATATGGCTAACTGGGTTGAGCTGGCTAAACTCTAGGGGTTAATGCTAGAAATTAAACTGCTACCTGGTCCAAAGCCCTCCCACCCTGCAGAGGGGCACTGCTCCGGGTTGGAGGACGCAGAGAGGGTGGGCAACTCTGCGTCTCACTTCTGTGCAGCCGCGCAGTCCCAGTGGTGCCATGAGTTTGCCAATGACCCCCCTCCTGGAACAGGGCAGCCCCCGTGGGGCGGGAGCCCTGTCTGCCCCTCCGTGTAGTGGAAATGGGAGAGGGACATGGGTGTGGCTCTCTGTGACCATGTAACCGGGACCCTGAGGAAGAACAGAAGATCACAGCCCCCAGAAGCCCCCTCAGGTCCCGCTGGTCACCCCCTTTCCCCAAGGGCAGCTGCTTTCCTAGTTTCTCACAGCACAGAAGAATTTCGGCTGCCCTTGTGCTCTGGGCCAGTGCCCCTACCCGGCAGCCACTCCCTTCTCTGCCCAGCAGCCTGGGAGAGGCACCCACACTGTGTGTGCAGCCCTGGAGGGTGTGGAGGGTGCCTTCTTGTCATGTGTGTTGCCAGCTTTTCTGTTCTGCGCTTGGGTAGTTCCCAGTTTTGAGCTCTGACGACACCGCTGCTCTCAGTGGCCGTGAGGATTGAGCTCCGTTGGGTTGACGCTGTGGGTGTCTGTTACGGTCAGAGCTGGGGCATGGGACGTGCACCCACTCTGGTGTTGGGGATACTGGCCGCACATTCAGCTCATGACAGAGATGCACGCCAAGATAATCACCCACCAAACATCCAGCCCAGTGACCTCCACCAGCCCATCACACACACGCAAACCGCCTGCCGAGCGTCCAGCCCAGTGACCTCCAGCCTGTCACACACACGTGTGCCAGCCCCCAACTTCCCCCTTGTGGCTGGATCCTGACTTTCATCAGAGTAGACTCTACAGACTTCCTTCCAGGGGTATTTTAATTTTGTTTAAAAAAATACTTGCAGGACTTAGCTTAGTGCTGTACTCAGTAAAGGTCCATCTCATTTTTTTTTCCTTCAGTGAGTGTATCAGACTTTAATGAAGTGCCGGGTGGACTCTGTGTTTTATCCTTGTTCTCGTTATGCCACCTACCAGAGGTGGAATATTGTCTCTCTCTGACTTTCCTTTCATTCCTTTGAAAACTGACCCATGTTTTTGGTCCAACGCAAAATGTTCCTAGCTTTCTTAGAGAATATCGTATATTGGCCAGCACGGTGGCTCACACCTGTAATCCCAGCACTTGGAAGGCCGAGGTAGGCGGATCACCTGAGGTTGGGAGTTTGAGACCAGCCTGACCAACATAGAGAAACCCCAAATACAAAATTAGCCAGGCATGGTGGTGCACGCCTGTAATCCCAGCTACTCGGGAGGCAGAGGCAGGAGAATCGCTTGAACCCGGGAGGCGGAGGTTGCGGTGAACTGAGATCGCACCATTGCACTCCAGCCTGGGCAACAAGAGGGAAACTCCGTCTCAAAAAAAAAGAATACCGTATACTAAGCTCTAGGAAAGAGAACTGCGGGAAACTGAATTATAAGAGTTTTGCTCTTCTTTTTTCCACAGTCGGATACTCTAAAAATCAAGCAGTTGCCCAGAGCTCAGGGTCTTACCTTTGCTTTTTGGATTCGGTAAGTAACTTTCTTTCCTGTTGTTTGAATAATTAAATGATCTTACATTTTAGTGTGGTTCTTGAAAATCAGTTTTCTAATGATTATTAGACTATAATATATTAATCCGTTTTCATGCTGCTGATGAAGACACAGCCGAGACTGGGTAATTTATAAAGAAAAAGAAGTCCAATCGACTCGCAGTTCCATGTGGCCGGGCCGGCCTCACAGTCGTGCGTGTCTGACGTGGCGGCAGGTGAGAAAGGCAGCTTGTGCAGGGAAACTCCTCCTTTGAAGCCCATCAGCTCTCCTGAGGCTCACCCACTATCACTAGAAAAGAAAGGCCCACCCCCGTGACTCAGTGGCCTCCCAGCGGGGCCCTCCCACGACACGTGGGAATTGTGGGAGCGACAGTTCAAGGTGAGATGTGGGTGAGGACACAGCCCAGCCATATCAAAGTTATTAGACAACCTTAAAAATTAAGGTCAATAGGTTGTTGCTGTTTAATTGCTGTTAGCACTTAATGAGTTAATCATGATAAGTACAATGATATAAAAATGTAAAATTGCACAGCAGAGAGCGATGTAAGCAAAATGAAGATAACTGGGATGAAATCGGAAAATATGGTACTTAAAAGATTAATAACCTTACTGATTAATAAAGGTTGATAAGAAAACACTAAGAAAAGGCTGGGCACGGTGGCTCACGCCTGTCATCCCAGCACTTTGGGAGGCCGAGGCGGATGGATCACCTGAGGTCAGGAGTTTGAGACCAGCCTGGCCAACATGGCAAAACCCCGTCTCTACTAAAAATATGAAATTAGCCAGGCGTGGTGGGTACCTGTAGTCCCAGCTACTTGGGAGGCTGAGGCAGGAGAATCACTTGAACCCAGGAGGCGGAGGTTGCAGTGAGCTGAGATTGCACCATTGCACTCCAGCCTGGGAGACAGAGCGAGACTCCGTGTCAAAAAACAAACAAACAAAACACTGAGAAAAATAGATAAGTAGGCAGAGGACAGGAGCAGACTCTCAGAAGTGGATGTACAAACAACTAATAAACTTTCTATGAATTTAAGTCATTTGTATTCAAACACAGATTAGTGAGATTCTTTTAAAAACTGAATTAATAACACTTTAAAAAATGTAGATAACTTAGGCTGGGCGCGGTGGCTCACGCCTATAATCCCAGCACTTTGGGAGGCTGAGGCGGGCGGATCACAAGGTCAGGAGATCGAGACCTTCCTGGCTAACACGGTGAAACCCCGTCTCTACTAAAAAATACAAAAAAAATTAGCCGGGCAAGGTGGTGGCGCCTATAGTCCCAGCTACTGGGGAGGCTGAGGCAGGAGAATGGCGTAAACCCGGGAGGCGGAGTTTGCAGTGAGCCGAGATGGCACCACTGCACTCCAGCCTGGGCGACAGAGCGAGACTCCATCTCAAAAAAAAAAAAAAAAAAGTGGATAACTTAGTATTGTGGACAGTCTAAATTGATGCCATCTTGTCAGTGTAACTTTGCATTTTCTATCAAGAGCCTGAAGAGTGTCCTTCACTCCTCAGCTTTCCTTCTCAGCCTCTCTGAGAACAATTTGGATACAAAGAAGCTTCAGGTCGTTGACTATGATGGAGAATAGAAACGTTAATGTGGGACAGGAGGGTCACGGTGGAGAAGTTTCTGGCGGGTCTCCATGGGGGTCACTGTTTATAAAGACGTTTCAACAGCAGGACAAATGACTGAATAACAGGTGGTTGCTTGTGTAGTCTACACTCGACTATAGATATTTTAAAAATTACTTTAAAATAAACTTTAAGAACATTTATCTGTATTTGTCCCTTCTCTGCGGCCGGGTACCTGGGCTTCTGCGCGTTCCTGGGGCGCCACTCAGCGTCTCCAGGCCGCCCTGGCCCAGGCTCCTGCCTATGCAGGGATTCACGCAGGACCTGCCTGTTCCTCTCCTCCTGACCCAGCTCTTTTCCTTGATCACCAGAAGCCTCTGCACAAGGTCTTGGTACACGTGGAGGTTTGGGAGAGGCGTGCCTGTGCAGACGGGGTAGAACTGAGAATCCCTGGCCGGCCCGGGAAGGAGGTTTGGGAGAGGCGTGCCCGCGCAGACGGGGTAGAACTGAGAATCACCGGCCGGCTCAGGAAGGCAGAACCCCCAGGGCGGCACCCGCTGCTGCGGCCCCTGTCCCGGTGCCTGGGTCTCTTTCTTCTTGTCTCTTTTCTTCTTAGACCAAAACGCCTCAGATATCTCCCGTTTTCTTACGCAGAACCTTCAGCCCTCTCTCCTGACCCTTCCCTGGGCTCATGTTTTTGTGCTCAGACGGTCCATCCAGTGCTTTCCTCGCTAAGACAGTGTCCACCGAGGACAGCTCAGCCCACCACACGGGAAGTGGTGCTTTGTTGCCTTTGGGTGACAGGCGTGCGGTCATCTTCGTTTTCGGTTTAAAATTGTTCTTCCTGAAGTATTTTGTGGCGATTGTATGTTTTCTCCAGCGACAGCAGCAGCAGCAAGGTTCCAGCTGGCGACTGGCAGGAGGTGAGAACCTCCCTGTCCTTGCAGCATCTGAAAATCTCCCCAGGACACAGGTCCCAGCTGGGACAACTTCGTTTCCATCTTGCCCTAGGAGAAAAGAGAAAATGCTGAAGTCATCCCCTTCCCTCCTCTGTCTCCTTCGTAGCTTTCTTTTGTTCACCGAAGGGTGGGAAGGAAAAGGTTCACGGAGGTGTGGGAGATCCAGGAGAGAAGCTCAGTGGGCTGTTGGAAGCCGGGAGCCAGGACAGAGCGGAGAGCGAGGCCCAGGAGTCGCCTGACAGGGCAGTGCCGGGGTCTCACCAGCGAGCTCAGCAGCAGGAACAGCGTGAAAGACGGGAAGAAGCCGGGAATCGGGCCGTCGAAATGCCTTTTAGCCGTCCGGGAGAGAGGACAGGAGAGATGAGAGTGGATCGATGTCCGGCTCTGTCAGTCTCGGCCACCGTGGGACTGGGAGAGCAACAGGGAGGGTGTGCTGGGAGCGGAAGCCCACTGATGCCAGGGGTGTCCGAGAAAGACCGTGGTGCAGAAGTCTGACCGGGGAAGCCTTGCCCCCAACACTAGGGACCTGAATTGTTCTCAGGGTTTAGTTTAAATAAATCATGGAATAATGCTAAGGTAAAACTTTGGTAAGCTTTGGGGCCGGTGCAGTGGCTTGCACCTGTAATCCCAGCACTTTGGGAGGCCGAGGTGGGCGGATCACTTGAGGTCAGGAGAGTTCGAGACCAGCCTGGCCAACATGGCAAAACTCTGTCTCTGCTAAAATGACAAAAATTAGCCAGGCGCGGTGACATGCACCTGTAGTCCCAGCTACTCAGGAGGCTGAGGCAGGAGAATTGCTTGAACTGGGAGGCAGAGGTTGTAGTGAGCTGAGATAGCGCCACTGCCCTCCCTGGGCGACAGAGAGAGACTCCATCTCAAAAACAACAGCAAAAACCTTTGGTAAGCTGCAGGCAGCAGCCAGTGCATTGTGATACATAAGACCAGCTGGCCGTGGCACGCTTGCCCTCCTGGTGACTGGTGGGGTGTCTGGGAGGGAACAAACAGGGCACAGAACCTCTGCTTTATTTGGGGTCCAGTGTGGGACACACAGATACTGCCCTGGGTCTTCAGACTTTATCACAGAGTTTAGATTTGGTCTTCATAGTTCAGAAACCAAAAACCAAAACCACTACAGAAGAGGAAGGACCCTGAGAAAAGCAGAAAAAGTAGAAACACAGATGAATTTATGAGGCAGGGAGATTAAGCTGTGTAAATTTGAGGACAGGCTAATTCATGTCCTCTTGGTTCCAAAGAGACATTTTTTACAGATCCGTGGTCTCATTTGTCAGCGTCTAGAGGGAACAACATCAAAAACGGGTTTCCTTGTATTCAGCGATTTGATTCCCTGCCGCGGGGGTGTCTTTGTTTCATACTGAAGGTGCATTGAAGCATCAACATCATGAAGCCCCCACAGGAGGAGGGAGACCTGGGAACAAGAGCGTGCTGGGACCCCGAGCTCGGTCTGGGTCGGAGGCTGGGCCTGGTCTGACCCGTCGTCCGGCCCCCGTGCCTGGCTTAGCAGGTCTGCAGATGTTGTGAGGCTGGGCCTGTGGGCAGCTTCCCGGGTGCTGGCTGCCCTGTGGAGTTGATGAGGACGAGAGGTGAGCATCCTGGAAGGACGCCGGGGTTTTGCCCGGCTGAGCAGTATGAACGTCACCTGAAACTCACTCTGGATCCAGTATGTGCAGAGGGCGTTAGAGCGGGACAGATACGGTTCCTGACCTCTAGGGTTGGCAACTGAGGACAGTTTAAACAGATCTTCACCTTTTGCTCATGAAGCGTCTTCGTCCTCCCTGGGACCCGCCCCACACCCGCTGCTGTCAGAATGGAGCCTCACTGCACACCGTTCTCATCACGTGACGGCGCCTGGCCGGCTTGTCCTCCAGCCGATTAGGTGGGCTCAGGTGTCCGGAAAGGCTGTGGAAGGCCTCCCCCGTGACTGTCCCATGGCCAGGTTCCTAAGGGGCAGGGGTGAGTCCTCACAAAGCCCTGTCTAAACGTGGCGCTGTCCTGCGAGGGACCCGTGGGTGCTCGGGCGGCTGTCGCTGAGTTTACGCCCTTCCCCGCCGGCCTCTGATCGATCAGTGCCTGGCGCGGCGTTTCCTCCTGGCACACGCTGCTGTGTTCTCTTTGGCGTTTCCTCCTGGCACACTCTGCGTGTTCTCGTCTCGGTTGTTTGTGTTCTTGGAAACTTCAGCAGAATAAAACAAAGAAAACAAGAAGCCTGGCTTTTAAAGAAAATAGACTTTGAATATCTCGTTCATTACAATGATTTGGGTTCCAGGCCTCTTAGAAATGTTCAAACGAAATGTCTATGACAAGGTCTGCAGAGCAGCTCCACCCAGGGGTCCAGCGGTTCTTAGAGCGCTGCCTGCTGAGCTGACCAGGTTTTCTTTTCCTTTTGTCGTTCAGGGTTTCAGGGTGGAGAGTCTGTCCCCCGACTCCCGTCCTCGCTGGGGAACCGGCCACGTCCCCCGACTCCCGTCCTCGCTGGGGAGCTGCCGCGTGGCTGTCCACATGCACAGGAAGCCACGTGGCCTTCCTGGAACTGCCCCGAGGGCTCTGAACTGGGGCTTCAGGTGAGAGGAGAGGGGCACGTGTGGCTGGGGTGAGAAGGGCCGAGGCGGGGCGGGCGCCGCAGACAGGGACGGCCCACAGGCTCTGCCTCCACTTAGCCAGCTCTGCAGTGTTGTGGCAACCCCGGGGCTGTGGGGAGGGTTAGACAAGCCTGGCCGTTCTCATCCTCGCTGCCAGTCCTTGGACCGAGGGGACAGGGATGCAGCGGTAGCCAGGCCCCAGACCCCGAGCAGCCGCCAGGCGCTCTGAGCGTGGCCTGTGGCGCCCCAGGCCCATCCGGCCTCAGAGGCTGTTCTCCTTTCCACCTCTACGGCTGCCCTCGGCCTCCTTCTCCGCTAAGTCCCTTTATTTCTTTACTTTCCCACCTGTGTTTTTGCGTCTGCTTTATTTGCGCTCATTCTGCTGCTGTGTTCCTAACCCTTGAGCTGGGCCCTTCCTCTCCAGGCTTTTGTTTTCTAATGTAAGATTTAAGCAACTGGTTTTCCTCTTATGGAGAAGTTAGTACGTAGGGGTGTCCATAAATTTGAATATAAAGCTCTAGTTATTATTCAGTTATGTTTCCTAATTTCCATTATGGTTTCTTTTTCTTCTGTTTTTTTCTTTTTTTTTGAGATGGAGTCTCACTCTGTTGCCCAGGCTGGAGTGCAGTGGTGCGATCTTGGCTCACTGCAACCTCCACCTCCTGGGTTCCAGCGATTCTCCTGCCTCAGCCTCCTGAGGAGCTGGGACTACAGGCGCCCACCACCTCGCCCGGCTAATTTTTGTATTTTTAGTAGAGATGGGGTTTCACCGTGTTAGCCAGGATGGTTTTGATCTCCTGACCTTGTGATCCGCCCGCCTCGGCCTCCCAAAGTGCTGGGATTACAGGCTTGAGCCACTGCGCCCGGCCTCTTTTTCTTCTTTTTAAATTTAGATCTTAGGATCTCAGGAGCCCAGAATCAAATTAATCACGCCCCTTGGTTCAGGACACATTCTCATCATTTGTTCAAGCCCGTTTTATTCGTCTCTGTGATTGTAACGGTACTTGTTTTCCTGGGTAGCGACTAACCGAGGCCAGTGGTGCAGGTGGTAAAGGAATTTACCAAGAGTTGTAGGTCAAGAAAGGCAGATTTATTTGAGAAAGCACGAAGATAGGTTGCAAGAAAGCAACGGGCACATCAGCAGAGAGGAGCTGACTGGCCAGAGACAGAGCCTTGCCGGGGTTTTAAAGGCGGTGCTTGTGCTGGAGAGGGCCATGAGCAGTGGTGGTAACGCTGAGGTTGCAGGGAGCTAAGCTGTATTTTTCTCTCAGCCGAGGGTCTGCTGATAAGTTGGGCAGAGGAAGATTGTGAGTTAGGTGAGTTATTTGTGCAGAAATGCTGTGTGTCCTGGACCATGAGGAAAGGCAGACAGACATACAGCCAATCTTTTTCTTTTTGCTTCCCCAGCTCCCCCGAGCCTGACTTCTTTTCCCTCATTACGACTCTATACCTATATTTTTTATTTTCATAGTGTTACAAACACCCATGGACCTGCCACCTAAAACAAGAGCCAGCTCAGTCCTCTCACGTCTCGCAGGTGACCACGCGTATCTCCTGCCTCCTTCCGCCCAAATTCTCTGCTCCTCCCCCCTTGTTCTCCTTTTAAAATAAGTATTTGGTATCTATACAAATCTGAAAAAAAAATTTTTAACTTTAGTCCTTTTTAACTTTATAAAATGGGTATCACTGTACGTAGTATTTTGGAACTTTTAAACCTTACTGTTGTTAAGGTCCATCCATGTAGTTGCATCTCATTATAGTTTATTCAGGTTTTGAAAATTGTGGCAGAATTTACATGCAGCAAAGTACAAGATTTCCGTGTGAAATTTGTGCACAACACGGATAATCTGCGATGTCTGACAGCTCGCATGCCTGTGTAACTAACACCCCAGTCAAGTGCAGAGACCTGTCCCTCGGAAAGACCCTGTCCGGTCCCGGCTCCGGTCCCTGCGGCAGCCGCTGGCCTGACTCGGAGCCCCAGGGCTTCCGTTGCCAGCCCTTGAATTTCACGCGCATGTGAAACCACACGGCTGTGCTCTCGCTTCTCTTTCCACTCGGCCGAATGATCGTGCGTTCCAGCCTTCGTATTGCTGGCTCCGTACTGTCTCCTCATCCTCATGTGATGGCACCATGATCGTTTCAATGCTGTAGTCTCCAGCTCGGGTTACTGGAAGAAAGGCGCCGTTACCGTTCCTGTCTGTGGATGTACCTTTCCGTTTCTCTCAGGAACTACCTAGGGGTGGAATTGGCACACCACAGGGAAAGGTATTTTTACCTTAAAGGAATCTGCGGAAGTTTTCCGGCATTCGTGCTGTTCTGCCTTCGTGTCAGCAGGTGCGGGCTCTGCAGCGTTGGCGCCGTCGGCCTTCGTCTTCATGATTCTCGTGGCCCCGAGCTGTGTCTCACTGTGGTCTGACATTTTCCTGATGGCTGGTGATGATGGTGAGCACCTTTTCGTGGTTTTATTGGCCATTCATAAATCTCCTTTCATGAAATGCCCTAATCTCACCTTTCATAAAATTGAGTTGTTTATCTTTTTTTTTTTTTGAGATGAAGTCTTTTCTCTGTCACCCAGGCTGGAGTGCAGTGACACGGTCTTGGCTCACTGCAGCCACCGCCTCCTGGGTTCAAGCCATTCTGCCTCAGCCTCCCCAGTAGCTGGGACTCCAGGTGCCCGCCACTACACCCAGCTGATTTTTTGTATTTTAGTAGAGATGGGGTTTCCCCGTGTTGCCAAGGCTGGTCTCAAACTCCTGAGCTCAGGCGATTCACCCGCCTTGGCCTCCCGACATGATACGATTACAGGCGTGAGCCTGGCCTGTTTATCTTACTAGTAATGAGTTAAAGAGTTTTGTGACATATTCTGGATACAAGTCCTTTGTCAGGTGTATGGATTGTGGATATTTTTTCCCTGTAAGTGGCTTTTTTTTTTTTTTTTTGAGAGAGTCTCACTCTGTCACCCAGGCTGGAGTGCGGTGGCCCAATCTCAGCTCACTGTAGCCTCAGCCTCTGAGGCTCAAGCAGTCCTCCTGTCTCAGCCTCTCAAAACACAGGGATTACAGGCATGATCCACCGTGCCTGGCCCCTCTTCATGTTTTAATGGTGTCTTTATGAGCAGAAGTTTTTAATATCAGTGAAGTCCAACTTATTTACTGTTTTCTAGTTAAATTTTTTCCTAAGAAACCTTTGCTTACCCTGAAGGAGAAGTTGTATTTCTCTGGTAGCTTCTAGTTTTGACTTTCCTGTCGGCGTCTCTTGTCTGTCTCTAGTTCATTTCTGTATGTGGCGTGCAGTAAATGTCAAGGTTAGTTTTTTCATGTGGCTATTCAGTCCCAGCATTATTTGTTGAAGACCTTTCTTTCCTCCATGGAATTGTGCTGAAGCCTTTGTTGAAAATCACTTGGCCATGTAGGTTGGGTTTGTCCGCGAGCTCCCTGCCCCGCTCTGCGTGTCTGTTGTTTGCAGTTCGTTTGGTTTCTCTGCTGAGCAAACCTGCTGCGTGCATCCACCTGTCCTCCTGTGGACGGGCTTTTGGGCTGCCGCCTGGTTTTTGCTTTCAGGAATGGTGCTGCCGTCGCCCGTGCACAAACCTCTGGCTGTGCACATGTGTTCCTCTTAGGTTTGTACCTGGAAGTGGAATTGCCAGCTCCGAGGGCACGTAAGAGAGATACCTGCAGACACCGGCACTCTCGCTGGCTCTCCAGCACTCAGAATTCCAGGGGGTTCACTTTCCTGGCGGGAGTCAAGGGGGCCTCACTGCGCCTGGATTTGCACTTGCTGGTCATGGGTCACAGTGAGCGTCGTCTTCCGTTCTTGGCCGTGTGGGTTTCCTTTTCTGTGAAAAGTGTTTGCATCTTTTTGCCCATTTCTCTTTCGCCTTTGAAACCACCAGAACTCATGGAAAGTTTCAAGGATACTGCAAAGAACTTTTTGTTCTCCCTGAGCCATTGGCATAGGCCACCAGCCTCATGCGTGTCATCCCGAGTACATTCTCCTGCAGCCCAGGCCTCCCCTCATGACAGGAATGTACTCACTGGGACACAACTCACACCTGGTGCTGGGCCAGGCCGTCCCAGTGGTGCCGTGGGAGAAGCCCGTGCTCAGAATCGCGCTGTGTTTAGTTGCCCTGTCTCTGTAATCTCCTCCGCCTGGAATACCCTCAGCCCCACCTTGACACTGCTCTTGTTGATGTTTTGAAGGTTCTGAAGCACTTTCTTTGTGGAACACCCTGACACCTGTGCTGTCTGTGTTTCCTCACAGTGAGGTCAGGCCGTGCAGCTCTCTCTGGCGTATCTCGGAGGTGACACGGCCTTCTTGCTGCCTCCCTCGTGCGTGTGGCTTTGATTTGCCTGTTTGCTGAGGGGGCTCGGCTCTAGCACCTGAGGCAGGTTGCACCTGCTGTGTGGAAAGGCGAGGACAAGCACACATCCTGCTCCTCATCAGGCTTGCAGTGGGCGCCTGCACTTCTTTATGTGTGTGTGTGGACTCCGTGGTGTCGGTGTGTGTGTGTGTGTGTGTGTGTGTGTATGTGCGGGCTCCATGGTGTCTGTGTGTGGGGGGGCTGGGGGGCTTCGTGGTGTGTGTGTCTGTGTGTGTGTGGACTCCATGGTGTGTGTGGGGGGGGGGCGGGTGGGGGGCTTCGTGGTGTCTGTGTGTGGACTTCACGGTTTCTATGTGTGTGTGGACTCCGCAGTGTCTGTTTTATTTGAGTTATCAGTAGTTACTGTCACTTACTGTCACTATTTGGCCAGCGAGAAACCTTTCAGACTGGCCTCCATGCCCTTTGACCAGGCCCCACGACCCTGGAGGACATCTTGCTCCTGGAACAGGGACGGTGGTCTTGCAGCTGCTGGCTGCTCTCTGCTCTGGAGATCCTGGACAGCGGTAGCTGTTTGCTGCCCTCTGTGCTGGCCGACGTGTCCAGCAAGGTGTCCGGGGGGGTTGGAGTGCTTTGCACCCCTGAGCGGCATGGCCCGGCCCCCAGGCTGCGGCTACGGCGTTCTGGTCCGTCCACAGCGTCACGGTGTCGCCCGTCCAGCTGCAGAACGTGGTCCAGGGCAGGCCAAGTGTCGAGGGCATCATGGACCTCAGGCCCCTTACCCAGGCCTGACCCACACCAGGCCCCCGCAGCTTCCGCAGGCTCAGCCCCGGGGACATGTTAACACGCGTGGGTTCGCCTCTGGGCCAGAGTCCTCTTTTCCTGGTGGGGCTAGGGCCCTGCACGATCCCTGCTTTTCCCTCCACACGGAGAGCCCGGTCTCTACACAGGACACGGATATTTATCCCTCAACAGTTGGGGCCCCCTGTGAAACCCACCTCACTTGGAGACTGGAGACGGGTGAGAGGACTCTGCTGGCCGCATCCAGGCGTGTCTTTCGCGTGGTCTGGCGAACTCCGTCCGAACTGCCGTGTGGTCTTGGAGGAGACCTGATATCCAGTTCAGGAAACTATTCAGAAAGCCACGGAGCACCGCCTCCCGCAGGGAGTTGATGTTGAATTTAGAAGCAGGGCCCGCCAGCCTGCAGGACCCCGTGCAGAGGCTGCTGCTGAGGTGGCCACCTGCTGTGGCCGGGACCACCTGAGGCCTGCGCGGGGCGCTCCTGTGTGGACGACCGGGAGGGCCGCTCTGCTGCCTCAGCACATCAGGGGCGCTGCCTCCAGGAGTGGACACCTGGAGCCTCTTGTACGTTCACCCCTGTTTAGCCTTTAGGTCCAGCAGAAAGTGTGGGACACAGGCCCTCGTATCAGGGGAGTCCTCCCCACACAGTGCCCTCCGGCATCTCCAGGGT
>NC_045449.1:76867348-76869020 GCF_002776525.5 Piliocolobus tephrosceles | reverse complement strand
AGGTTCCTCTCAACTTCCCTCAGGTTTGTTGGATGATCTGAATGTTCTAAGGCCGTTTTGCTGGAATAAGAGACATAAATATGGGTCTTTTAGTTCATCTTAGTGTTCAGCTTAAAAACAAATATCCTTCCAATGACATTCCTCTTATTTCTTCTATCGAGTATATTTGTGCCTTCAAATGACATACTGAAACCTTTGCTGTTCTTCCACTTAAAATGTGTTCTTTGTCATGAGATAGAATATACCCACAGAAACATGCATAAAACATAAATATCCACTTTACAAGTTAATTATGAAGCAGATATTTGTGTAGCTACCACTCGATCAGTCAGTGCTATTGCCGGCACCTTAGGGGGACTGTCCCGTCCACGTCCCCACCTCGACTTCCCCTCAAAAAGTGACCGCTCTTCTGATCTTCAGGGTTTTAATGTTGTTGCTTTTGTGGTTTATATCCGTGGTCCCCGGCCTTCTCGGCACCAGGGACAGGTTTTGTGGAAGACGATGTTTTCACAGACCCGTGGTGGGGGTGTGGTTTCGGGACGAAGCGGGTCCACCTCAGGCCGTCGGCGTGTGTTAGATTCTCGTAAGGAGTCTGTGACCTGGATTCCTGGTGTGCGCAGTTCACAGCGGAGGTTGAGCTACTGTGAGGGTCTAACGCAGCCGCTGCTCTGACAGGAGGGCAGCTCGGGCCGTGGTGCTTGTCCAACCACCGCTCACTCCTGCAACCTGGATTCCTCGTATGCCCCGTTCCTGGTGGAGTTGGAGCTGCTATGAGGGTCTAAGGCAGCCGCTGCTCTGACAGGACGATGAGCTCAGGCTGTGACGCTCGCCCGGCCGCCGCTCACTCCTGCTGTGTGGCCTGGTCCATGGCCCGGTACCAGCCCACTGCCTGGGGGTTGGGACCCCTGGTACACATTGTGTGTGCATTTCTTAAGTAATATGGTTTATTTGGCTGGGTTTTGAATTTAAATAAGTGGAAAATACCATGTATATTCTTGTGTCTTGCTTCTGTCACTGAACATTAGGCTTGTGAAATTCATGGTGTGTTCAGCGGCTGAACGGCATTAAAACTAACGTGCACAATTCATTTACCTGCGATTCTCGCTGTTGGGTTCTTTCCACATGTGAACATGCTGCCGTCAGCACGTCTGACTGTGAGTGGGGCTTTTCCTACCCAAGTAGTCAGACGTCAGGGTCTTAGGGAAGCTTGTCTTCCGCTTTGCTGGGAGATGCCAGACGGTCCCCTCCACAGTGGTGGCAGGTCCTCGCCTCAGACGGTCCCTCCACGGTGGTGGCAGGTCCTCGCGTCAGACGGTCCCTCCACGGTGGTGGCAGGTCCTCGCGTCAGACGGTCCCTCCACGGTGGTGGCAGGTCCTCGCGTCAGACGGTCCCTCCACGGTGCTGGCAGGTCCTCGCCTCAGACGGTCCCTCCACGGTGCTGGCAGGTCCTCGCGTCAGACGGTCCCTCCACGGTGGTGGCAGGTCCTCGCCTCGGACGGTCCCTCCACGGTGCTGGCAGGTCCTCGCCTCAGACGGTCCCTCCACGGTGGTGGCAGGTCCTCGCGTCAGACGGTCCCTCCACGGTGCTGGCAGGTCCTCGCCTCAGACGGTCCCTCCACGGTGCTGGCAGGTCCTCGCGTCAGACGGTCCCTCCACGGTGGTGGCAGGTCC
>NC_045449.1:76852145-76867248 GCF_002776525.5 Piliocolobus tephrosceles | reverse complement strand
TGGCAGGTCCTCGCCTCGGACGGTCCCTCCACGGTGCTGGCAGGTCTCAGTGCATAGGAGCTCTCGTCCTGCCTAATCAAGTACACTTGGAATCGTCAGCGTTTTTTATTTTTCTCTCTCCATTGCATAACTCATTGCATTTCTCTGGTCGCTGGTGAGGTTTTGGTCCACTGGAAATCCTCTTGCTTGGCCTGTTCAAGGTCCTTGCCTGCCTTGCTGTTGGATTGTCTATCGTTTTCTTACTTGCTAGTAGGAATTGCTTTACGTGAGTTTAAAATATGTTCTTGGGGCTGGGCATGGTGGCTCAAGCCTGTAATCCCAACTGTTTGGAGGCTGAGGCGAGAGGCTCAGTTGAGGCCGGCAGTTTGAGGCTGCAGTGAGCCGTGACGGTGCCGCTGCGCTCCAGCCTGGGCAATAAAGCGGGACTGCAGTAGCCCATCCATCGATCAGTGCAAACAAACAAACGGGCCTGTCATCCCAGCACTTTGGGAGGCCGAGACGGGCGGATCACGAGGTCAGGAGATCAAGACCATCCTGGCTAACACGGTGAAACCCCGTCTCTACTAAAAAATACAAAAAACTAGCCGGGCGAGGTGGCGGCGCCTGTAGTCCCAGCTACCCGGGAGGCTGAGGCAGGAGAATGGCGTGAACCCGGGAGGCGGAGCTTGCAGTGAGCTGAGATCCGGCCACTGCACTCCAGCCTGGGCGACAGAGCGAGACTCTGTCTCAAAAACAAAACAAAACAAAACAAACAAACGGAAAGTGTGTTCTTTACTGCAGGATGACGTCATGATGCCCCAGCGGGTGAGGCTGCAACACCAGGCTGCTGTTCAGCACCCGTCGAGCGTAAGTACTGGCCTCCTTAGTGTCATTACTACCTTTAATGAAGTTAGCACTGTGGCTTTTTAGATAAAGAGTTGTCCTAGGGGTGGAAAGAAGCAGGCTCTGGTGCAACTGCCAAGTCACGGAGCGGGATCTGTGGTAGGATCTGGAGCGGGATCTGGAGCGGAATCTGGAGGGGATCTGGAGCGGGATCTGTGGCGGGATCCGGAGCAGGATCTGTGGCGGGATCCGGAGCGGGATCTGTGGCCGGCAGCTCTCTGAGCCCTCGAGGATGTTTTCCTTGGGAGAAAAACACGCCCCTGATTTTTTCTCCTGTTATTTTCACAGGGTGCAAAGGTGGTTGTGTTGTTTGTTTTTAATCAGCATTTTAGAAGCTGAGTACCTTAGACGTGAGAACACAGGCTAAGAGCGATCCCGTGTTCGCAGTTAGACGTTTTTCTTATTTAGACAACCTGAAATGACGGTTTTGATCTTTAGAACGGCTTCTCGGTTGCCCCTCCACGGCCAGGCTTCCTCGGACCCCTCCTGAGCCCAGCAGTGCCCCGTGGGCTCCTCTGCCCAGCGGGAGGAAGCACCGAGCCCCACTGCAGACGGTGGGGCACGTGGCCCAGGGATCCCTGGAGCTGGTGTGGCAGCCACCCGAGGCTCCTGTCGGCTTCAGGGAAGGTGACTCAGTCCTCAGAGACCTCGCTCAAGGTTTTAGAAGTGGGGTTTTAGCACCGAGGGATCCATAACTGTCCAGCGCCCGCGGTGTCTGCCCCAGGGCAGTTTGGTGCTCACCCTGGACAGGCCCCTCCGCCCTCCCCCCGCGGGGCTGTGTGTCGTGGGCACGTGTGCGGCTGGGTCACCACACGGCTCTGGTCACATCCCGGCCAGGTCACAGCCAGGCCGGTCACCGCAGGGTCTGTCCCACGTGGCGCTGGGAGCCCGGCTCCCCACAGGGCAGGTGCTGGTGACCGTTTACCCGGGTGTTTTCCACAGAAATGGCTTCTGAGATGCACTGGTGGGGAGAAACGTCTCCAAGAGTGGGAAGGACTTTCGTTCGCCCGACGCAAGTCATTTTCTTCCAGTCGGCTTTATTTAGGGTGCTCCGAATTTAGCCACTTACTTTCTGCTCTTAAGAAGTTTAGCACCGTGTACGGCCTTCCCCATTTCCCAGTGCCCCGCGCGTGAATCTCCCGGACTCGCCCACCCGCCCCGCGCCTGCCTCCTCCTGAAGGTGCTGCCCTGTCTTCCTTTTCATGGAGCAGGTGCTGTTTTCCCGGCTTGAGTTTGAAACTGAGGATTCTTATTCCCTGAGTTGTAATTGTTGGGCGAGGGGAGCTTAGGGTGGGGGAAGGTTGTTGGGGGGTCGGGGCAGGGGGCAAGGGCAGGACTAGTGTGCTGGGGCCATCTGAAGGGGAGGGCCTGGGTGCTGGGGGACCCGGAGGGTGTTGGGAGGGGGAGGAGTGTGGGGGTATGTGGGGGGGGACAGCATTGAGGAGGAGGGGCTGAGATGGGGCAGGGCTGGTGCACTGGGAGTGGGCGGTGCTGGGGGTGCAGCCGGCTGCAGGGAGGTTTGCGTCTCACGTGTGCAGACGCGGGCAGGAGACAGAGTGAGACACAGGCCACCTTCTCGAGTGCAGAGGGACCCACATGGTTGCCTCCTTTGGGGGTGTGTCAGGTCCTAGGGCTCAGTGGCTCCAGCATGGCTGCAGGGCCTTCTGTGGGGGCACGATTTCCATGAGGGCAGGAGAGAGCTCTGTCACTTGCACCAGATTCTTAAAAGGGTCACGTGTTTGCAAAGTTTAGGAACCACAAATATGTCTGAATATGTTTCTCTGTAGCAACCACAAGAATGTGTGAATATGACTTAGCATATCCATGGCAATCGGTGCCACAGGCTCCAGAAGTCGGTTTCTGGAAGTTTGCAGGCATGGACTACCCGGGAGAGACGTCCAAGAGTGTCTGCGTGTCGGGCGGGACGGGGGATCCAGGGATGTAGGGATTAGGGGTGATTTCTACCCCAGCCACAGGTGCTGTGGGGTTTCCGTCACGTGGAAACAGTCGTCACAGAGACGGTTTTTCTGGGCTGGTTCCTTTGTGGGGAATAGGGGAAAATGCCCTTCAGGATGGACTTCTGTGGACAGTTGATGTAAAGGATAGTGCAGAGTCGGGGGTTTCCAGGAGGGCCCTGCGCTGTGAGGTGTGAGATACCACACGTGGAGGCTGGAGAGGAAAGGGGCATCCCCGCCACGTTAGCTGCCCGGTGGCTGCCTTTGCATCCCTGCTCTTGCAGCTGTGTGGTCCTGTGGACTGCAAGGTGGGGCAGACCCTGTGCCGGCCCGTGAGGTGGAAACCGTGGCTGGACTGAGCCGTCCTTATGTGAGGTGCCACGTCTTTCACTCAGCGATTTTTACACAACTAGAAACGATAGTTGCCAGGTATTTAGAATAAGGTCATGCAAACGTCTAAGGAATTTTGTAATGGGTGTTGACATTTTAGTGGAGGAGATACTTTCAGATGTGTTTTCATTTCCGTACTGAAAAACAATCCCAGACTGGCGTCATTAATGGAGTTGCTTTTGGCAGTTCTTCGTGGCGTGTGTTCAAACGAGCTGGGATACTTCGGGATACACAGGAATGTGGAGAAAATACACATGCCCAGTTTGTCTTAATTGTAATAAGATAACCTTGATCTGCATTTTCATCGATGATTTTAAACCTCTTTCGCTTTTTTTTTTTTTTTGAGACGGAGTCTCGCTCTGTCGCCCAGGCTGGAGTGCAGTGGCCAGATCTCGGTTCACTGCAAGCTCCGCCTCCTGGGTTTACGCCATTCTCCTGCCTCAGCCTCCCCAGTAGCTGGGACTACAGACGCCCGCCACCTCGCCCGGCTAGTTTTTTTGTGTTTTTTTTTTTTTTTTAGTAGAGATGGGGTTTCACCGTGTTAGCCAGGATGGTCTCGATCTCCTGACCTCGTGATCCGCCCGTCTCAGCCTCCCAAAGTGCTGGGATTACAGGCTTGAGCCACCACGCCCAGCCCTTAAACCTCTTTCTCACTGCTGCTCTTTTCACTGCCTTCGCTGATGCTCTGTTGTGCACGTGGGAGAGAAGCTGCCGCCCCAGGTGCCTCCCCTTCTCCCAATGGCGTGGTTGGGTGGAGCGTCCACACCGTTTCTCCACGTGGAAGCTCTTTTGCAGGAAATTTAGGGATGTCATCATAGTTTTGTTTCACTGAAACAAAGCCAGCTTTAGAAAGGCTGTTATTGCGTGGCTGCATTTTTTAGAAATCATGACCTACAAAAATCTTAATTTGCAGTTGCTGGTTAGTGGTTGCGTGAATTACATTGTGTAGTTTGTCCTGAGAGAGTGAAGTAAATGCTGAGTGCATACTTGTGCTTGGTCGTTGTTTTCTTAAGGTCTTTTACAAGAAACCATCTAATTAGGAAGGACCTTTGATGACAGCTTTCATAAATCATGCATTTGCATATAAATAAATCACTGCAGAACCTCAAGAACCCTGCATTAGGGCATCGTTATGCAAGGTTAGCAAGAACAGGGAATGCCACAGTGCGCCCTGTAACATGCTCCTGCTCCTGAGAGCCAGTCAGCCCTCGTGCTTCCTGCTGCTTTTGCCCCGGCTGACCCTTGGGTTCCTGATGCTGTCACCCGCCTCTGTGCCTGTGCTCAGGAGCCCCGGAGAGGAAAGCCTGCATTCGTGGTCACCTCTAGACCACCCCAGACCAAACACGGAGGCTGCCCTGGCTCCGCCCAGCTCCCTTCCAGAACTGATCTCTGTTCCCAGTGTCCGAGACCAGTCCTCAGGGCACAACCCCGTGCGCCCTCATCCTCCTGGTGAGGGCGGGCGCTCCACCTTAGGGAACAGCCTCACCCACCCTCGTCCGCTGGGATGGAGCATGCAGGGAGGTTTAGGGAAGCGAAGAGAAGGAACAAAGACAGGAGGGTTCCTGTGGAGCAGCCCGAGCCACAGCTTGCCTGTCAGGGAATTGGTGGAGCCGCCGAACCCTGCATCCTCTGGCACTGTCCCCTGCCCCCTGACTATGCCAAGCCATAATCATCTGGATGGCACGGCAGCCGACTCTCCCCGCTCCTACTTCTGCCCCCACAAGAAGCTGCATGTTAACTTAAATAAACAGGACTTCCAGATGTTCTGTTTACATGAAGTCTGCCTTGCACTCTGCAGCCTTTGTCCGAGGAGGTCCCAGAGCGCAGGGCTGGAGCGTCAGCCCCTCTGCACACGCAGCCTGGGAGGGCCACGGCCCCAGCCCTGTGAGCCTGTGCCCAGACCGGTGGGTGACTTCCCCAGCAGGAAGGGGTCAGAACATGCCAGACCGGGCCTTGGAGAGGCAGAAGCTGTTGCAGTGACTGACTCTCAGCTCTTGAAGGCCTGGAGTGCTTACGGGCTCTCCTCTGACAGTGCTCTTTGCTCCCGGAGGCAGCGAGTGGCAGGTCCCATTGGACGGGTGCCTCAGGGCTCTGCTGGGCTGTAGTTCAGGCTGTCGGCCCTGGACGTTCCTCCCTCACCTTCTTCTTTACCATCGCTGCTCAGGAGTAGCAGCCGAAGCCCCCGGTGCTGGTGACTCTGGACCCTGGGGCCTGGCTCAGCAGCAGCAGTGCTGGGGGAGAGCCATCTGCCTGGTGTTTGGGTGAGCTCCCCGTGCACCCCCAGCTGCCTGCAGCCCCCACACCAGGGACCCCCACAGCTGCCTACACCAGGGGCCCCCACACAGCTCCCCACACCAGGGTCCCCCCCAGCTCCCCACACCAGGGTCCCCTCCTCAGCTCCCCACACCAGGGACCCCCCCCAGCCACCCACACCAGGGGCCCCCCCAGCAGCAGACGGCAAGTCATTCACTCAAAGCAGTGGCTCCAGGGAGTTGATGTTAGTGTCAAAAATGCAGCTGTTCTTTCCTTCAGTGTAATTTAGAAGCTGACTTCTCGAGTCCATTCCAGAACCATGTCTTTCTGGGAAGGAGCCATTCTGAGCTCTTGCTGCGTTTGTAATGCTTTGCCTCCCGCCTCAGCCCAGCCCCTCCTTCCTCCCTCGCACCCAGCACCCTGCACTGAGGTTGCCTCACCTGGGTTCACCCAGACGCACTTTACCCTCCTGCGCTGCCCGTCAAAGGCCTCGCCCCTTTCCTGTGTTCAGGACTCAGCCTCCACGGCGAGTCCGCAGGTGGCCTGAGCTGCAGCCCTAGGAGCCCTGGCCTTGCCACCATCTTTAGAGCCAAGTACCCTGCAAACCTGCAAACTGTGCCAGGCCATGCAGTGGGGGGACTCACCTTGTGGGTCTGAGTTCCTTTCTGTGTGGGGGTCTTACCTGGTGAATCGGAGTTACTTTTTTTTTTCTTTTTTGAGATAGAGTCTTGCCCTGTCACCCAGGCTGGAGTGCAGTGGTGCGATCTCAGCTCACTGCAAGCTCCACCTCCCGGGTTCAAGCGATTTTCCTGCCTCAGTCTCCTGAGTACCTGGGATTACAGGCACGTGCCACCACGCCCGGCTAATTTTTTTGTATTTTTAGTAGAGACGGGGTTTCACCACGTTGGTCAGGCTGGTCTCGAACTCCTGACCTTGTGATCCGCCCGCCTCTGCCTCCCAAAGTGCTGGGATTACAGGTGTGAGCCACGGCTCCCGGCCCTGAGTTACGATTTATGTTGGGGGGCTCACCTGGGGTGTGAGTTTCCTTCTCTGTGATGGGTTCACCTTGCAGGTCTGAGTTTCTGTCTTTGTCGGTCGGGAGGGGCAGCTTGTCTACATTCGCAGGCGTCCTCACCTTCTGGGCTGCCGGGCTGGGGTCACCTGGAGCCTGCGCACTCGCTCAGAGCAGGGATCCCGGCTGGGCGCTCTCTCTCCATGCACGGTGGCTGCAAGAACGAGTGTCCAGGAGAGCCTGCTGGAAGCGGCGTTGCCTTTGACAATGTAGCCTCAGGGCACAGTGTCACATGGTGTCATGCTGACCCCAGATTTGAGGGGAGGGAGCACAGACCTCACCTCTCAGTGCTTGAGGGTTGATGGCCATGTGAGGAGGGCAGGCAGGGAGGGACTGTGGTAGGCAACTCGGGGAACACAGCCCCCCGGTTCCCCCTGCACCTCCCGTCTGTCAGTAGCCCATCCTTTCAACATTCTGACTCTTTTTTTCAGTGGAATTGCCAGATCCCGGTGGTCCCCATATAAATTCAGAAAGAGTTCCAAGATTGCTTGTCGGGATCGACTCCAGCAGCCTGTGCTTTCTGCTCTGCCTGTTGGCATGGAGGCTTTCAGATGAACTAGCTCACAACATTTCTCGAGAGCCTTGAAAGTGGCTTCTTCTAGGAACCTGGAGGAAGTTAGCCAGCCTCTCAGGCCCTCTCGTTCACATCCGCTCACCGGGTCCAGGCCCTGTGCTGGGCGCAGTGCCCACAAAAGCTCCTGCCCTGAGAATCTGCCGTCTCGGTGCAGGATTAAGCTCAGAGCGCCCCTCTTCCCTGCGCCTCCTCTCGAGAGCACGAGGTCTCCTGCTGACAAGATGCCGGCAGCTGGGTGCTGTGGTGCCCAGGAGGGAGGGGTTGGTCTCTGGAATCCACGCCTTCCTCCTGCTGTTTCGATGCGGTGGCACCGGAGAGACCTTGCTGCCTTCTTCCACGGTTAAAACATGTTGAGGCCAAAAAGGACCCTCTCCCCTCCTCCGTTTGTAGACCAGTGCTCGTGGCTCGCGGTTAATTAAAGCCACAGGAATTGCCAGCCTCGGGGTCCTACTTTCACGAGATCCCCCACCCCGTCCTCACTCTTGGTGAGAGACCCCCCCAGCGTGGCTCTGCCTTTCCTGGGAAGCCTGAAGCTGGGGGAGTTATGGAGAGGAGTCGGGCACGCACGGTGGAAGCAGCCGTCTGTTGGCCCCTGTCCGAGAGGTGCCTCTCCTGCCCCGGCGGGATCCAGGCTCTCGGGAGTGGGCTGGTGTGTGCTCACACCACCTGCCACCCACGGCTGCCTCGCAGGACCCGGCAGTGCTGGCCGCAGGGTCTCGGTGTTTGTGTGTAGGTGCTGGGCTCTCTGTCTTCACGTTTCAGAACAGAGGACTTCTGCCTCCAGCTTTTGATCAGCATTTTCCTTTGCCTCCCCTTAAAATCTTTTCTGTTCAGCGGTCAAACGTGAGACAGTGCAGACGAGACCGGAAAGCAGATGCAGTGGTAGACAGGTGGATGCTGTGCACGATGGATGGAGACAGGCACACAGAGCCGTTTAGAAATGCGCCTTGGTCAGATTGTTTGTGGGGGAACCTCTTCGCAGGGCAGGGCGGCAGTTGCAGAGCTGTCCTAATTCACAACTGTTTTTGGCGTGTGCTTTAGGAGAGAGACAGGAACGGTTCACAGACAGAATTCAGCAGCATATGAAAGGAATTACACAGCCATGGCCGAGCGCGTTTCGTTCCAATTAGAAAATGAGCAAAACACATGAAAAGACATTTCACCAGGGAGGGTGTGCGGACGGCAAAGAACCGCGCGAGAAGGTGCTCCTCGCCAGCCTCGGGGAGCCTGTGTCAAAGCGAGGTGCCGTCAGAACAGAGTGAAAACCAAGACGCCCGGCGCTGGCGAGAGGCAGAGAGGCTGGGTCCTCACGCGTCGCTGAGGGTGTGAGACGGCGCGGCCGCTCCGGAGACCGTTTGGAAGTTTCTTTGAAAACTAAACCTGTCACTGTTCTGTGACCTGGCAGTTGCCCTCCTGGGCATTTACCCCAGTGGATCGAAGACTGTTCACAGAAAAGCCTGAATGTTTGGGGTCGCCAGTACAGGAACTGACTACAGTTATATGCAGCGACCAGAAGCCTGTCCTGGAAGCCGAGGAGCAGCGCGAAAGCCGGGCACAGAAGGCCGCCTCCTGCAGGTTCCGGGATCACGCGCTCGGGAGCACACCACGGCGTCAGGCTAGTACAGCGGCTGCCGCTGAGGGGCTGCCAGTGGCTGTGAGGGGCGCCTCAGGTCCTCGTGCCCTGGGACGTCTGGATCTTGATTTCATCCGTGTCCCTTTCCTGGTGCTACGTTGACCTTGAGTCCTCGTGACGTCTCCACCAGGAAGCGGTGAAGGGCACGGAGGGTCTCCACAGTTGTTTCTTACAGCGGCGACGTGAATTCACACTTTTCTCAAAGTAAGTTTAATGACAAAAAAACAGCAACAAACGCAAGCAGAAGCCTCCCCCAAGCTCTTCATTAACTGCATTGGTGGAAACGAGTCGCTGACGACGTATCGAGGCTACACAAGGTGGAGGCAGATCCGGGGACCTCAGATACGGAGACTGGCTCACCGGTACTGCCTTTGGACCACGGTTACCGTTTCACTGTCGTCTCCTTGTTGGTCCAGGGTGAGGCGGAATCAGCCCTGTCCGCTGGGACTTGTGGGCTGTGTGTGAGAACGTCCACTCGGGCGGCTCTGCTGGCCCTGGGCCCTCACTTGGGGGGGTGCTATTTCCTGCAGATGCACCCAGGTGCCCCCTCTCCGGCCAGCTCCTGCCGCTGCAAGGTGAGCGTGAGCCCTGAAGGACCTGCCTCCTACCTCTGGATCTCAGGAGCAGAACAGAGCCGGGGCTCAGCGCTGGGAGCTCACTCCGGGGCAGAGGTCAGGCAGGAGGGGGCCGGGCGGGGCAGAGGGTGGGGCGGGGAGCACTGAGAAAGGCTGAGGCAGGTGATGCTCTGAGGCTCTGCAGGGGCCGGGAAGGGGTCAAGGCTGCTGACAGGACGTCACCTGAGGCGGGGCTGCTGGCCTGGCGGCCCGGGGAGAGGGTCGTCAGCCCTGGAGGAAGCCGGCTGGTGGCAGGGCTTTTCTCCACTTAGGGACGCTGCTTTCCTGAGCTAACAGAGTGGGTTTGGATGGGTGGCCTGCGGCCAGGGCAGCGGTTTCCTCACATCCACTTTGCGTGTGATTCAAGAAGTGAGTTCTTAGAAATAATTCACCTTGCATATGGGCCGTTTGATTTGAGTTCATTAAGGGGAAATGTCATCTGCAACATATTCTTAGTCCAGCTGAGGGCAGCTCTGCAGTTCACTGCCGAGACGTGCGTCTGGGGCCGTCTGCTGTAGCACCCGTCTTCCCTCTGCTGTCCCCAAACAAGAGCAGGCATCCCTCGTCTTCCTCTCCCTCCTCCTCCTCGCCCTCCTCCTCCTCCTCACCCTCACCTCCCAGTGTTTGCCTGACCCAGATTCGCAGCATTTTGGTTTCCTTTCTGGACATCTCTGCGTAAAACACACGAGATGCGCACACACCTGTGCGCACACACCTGCGCACCTGACGTGTTTTGAGCTCTGAGATGCACACACACCTGTGCACACACCCGCGCACCTGACGTGTTTTGAGCTCTGTTTGTCGTTTTTCACAGATCGTCGGTTGCCGAGTGAGGAGAGATCCCCCTAACTCCACCGAACGATACACACGTTGGATCAACCAGCTGACACCCGAGCAGCTCCTGACGCAGGTACCTTGCCTGGCGCCTTGTCTGGGGCAGGTGCGCAGGTCGCCTCTGGGCGCCGTCTCCTGCATTATGCTGTGGTCTCATGTCTGTGTTGTCGTGGGCTGTGGTGCTGTGGTCCTCACCTTCACTCACATGCCGTCGATCACACGGAGTGGGAGGTGAGGGTGGCCCAAGCAGGCACACACGCTAGGCTGGTCTCAGGCCGGCAGTTCAGACTAGTTCGAGTTCTGAGCTGGGAAACCCGACGGCACAGGTCCACTTACACGTGGACTGCAGAGGGTGGGAGGGTGAGCTCAGAAATCACACAGCCAGTGTTTCAGAGTCTCCATGTCCCGTGTACCCCCAGCACGTTCCAAGAACCAGGCTGCTGCTTGCGATGTGGACAACAGGGTGTCCTCGGCAGCGGACTGTGCTGGTGTGAGACTGGACTCGGGGCCGCCTGCGGCGCCCCCTCGGGTGTGAGCGGCTGCCATCTGAGAGAGGGGACATGGCCGTTGCCGCACAGGTGGCTTGTCCCTGCCATCCTCTGTGGGGCCGTTGGTGCCGCTGGGGGAGGCAGAGACCATCTTGTGGTCACGTCATGACAACCCTTCCCTGTGCAAGCGGCCGAGGGCGGGTGTCCTGGTTACCAGGCAGCACACTGTGAATGAGTTGACGTGCTTTACAGTGAACTTGTGAGAATACTTAAAACAGGACCTCAGGCAGACTGTGGCTGCTTTTCTAAGTAACATGCACCTCGTGCAAACCGGAATGCGGTTCGGCGTTGTGGTTCAGGCTGGTTCTGAACTGCAGGAATCTGGACACGTGTTGAGTTTCAGCCCAGCTCCAACCGCGGTCAGAGCGCTGTTCCCCGAGAGCCGGTTCCCCGGAGGCTGCGACAGTGAGCTGCCCCGTGGGGGTCAGGCTTTGTCCTCAGTCTTAGGTTTGATGCCAGATTTTTTTTAATTTTCATGTTTTTTAAAGGAAACAAATGTTCCTTTATCAGTTACATACTGTATTCACTTAAAACAATTTTAAGATAGACCATTGTGTCAGTGTAGTGTGGGAAATTAAAAAAAGCAAAAGGCTGGGCGCAGTGGCTCACGCCTGTAATCCCAGCACTTGGAGAGGCCGAGGCAGGAGGATCACTGGAGCCCGGGGATTTAAGACCAGTCTGGGCAATATAGTGAGACCCTGTCTCTACGAAAAATTATCTGGGTGCAGTGGTTCATACCTTTAGCCCCAGTTACATGGGAGGCTGAGGTGGGAGGATCGCTTGAGCCCAGGAGATCAAGGCCACCGTGAGCCATGATTGTGCCTCCACCCTCCAGCCTGGGCCACACACCCTGTCTCAAAAAAAGAAAACGAAAAACTTTATTGCATTTGTCAAAGTTATGCTTCACCGTTTTATAAAGTCAAGCGATATAAAAAATTACAAAGAAAAAACGATGTTACTGCAAACCCACCCCTTGTTCCTCTCAGATGTCTCGGTGTGTAGGTCACACACCCAGCACCTAGAGGGGCTCCCATCCCCACCCCGCCTGCCCCTCTGCCGGTTACATTTTCCGGATTTTTATGTAAATGGAGTCCTACACCCTGTGTTGACTTGAAGGATGCTGAAGTGTTCCATCCCGGGACTTTCTGTTTCATGAAGTTCTGTTTCTCCTCCTTGTCCACGTTCTCATCTTCTTCTTCCTTTTTCTTTACAGTTTGCTGGTTTGAATTGAGATCCAAGGAAGGTCCGTACATGGCAGTTGTTGATAAATGTCTTTAAATATCCAGATTGCTCCGTCATCTTTTTCCTTGACTATGTTGTGTTTGATGTTGAGTGATTTGCCGTCGGTGCTTTCAGCAGTCAGACTTCTGCGGGTTGCGTCTCCCTGGTCTCATTCAACAAATTCCTCTGTCCCTGGAGCTCCGGCAAAGCAGTATTTAGAGCTAGAGGCTGTATGGGATTTACAGTGATTGGTTCATTGTCTTGCTGATGTGTAGCTTTGTTGATGTATAACTGGCATACAGCAAATGGTCCCTATTTCAAATGTGCGGTTTGATCGGTTTTGACATGCGTCTGCACCCCGATGAGCCACCACAGTCAACGTGGTGAACATATTTATCCAACACCCCACGTTACCTCCTGTCCACCCCGGAGCCCCCCGCACACCACACAACCCCCACCCCTTCCTGCCTGCTCAGCAGTTTTACGTTTGCTGGAGTTCCAGGTAAATGTAGTCGTGTGCTGTGTGCTCTGTGCTTCATTGGTCTGGCTGCCTTCACTCAGCATGGTTACTGTGCGGTCCACACACGTGGCTTCCTCGAACAGCGTGTTGGAACCGCGCAGGCCACGTACACGTGGGTTTTTCTCAGCAAGTGTATTGGAGAAGTTTTTGGAGATGTGTAACAATTTGAAAAAGCTTTCAGACAAATGGCATGGCCTAGGAATACTGAAAACACCAACAAAAAGATGTGTCATGAATACATAAAATATATAGAGACGCTAGTGTTTTTAAATCATGTAATACCAAAAATTATTTACAAATCTTTTATGAAAAGTGAAAATTTATCAAAACTTACATGCACACAAACACTTATAGACCATATGTGGGGGTCTTTCACAATTTAGAGAAATTGAACAAATGTAGGAATGCAGAAATTAATCACAGCTGCACAAAACTCACTGCAGTGCGTACTGCACAACTGCGATATTTTACAAACCCCTCCTGCCGGCACAGCCGTGAGCTCAGGTGCTGCGAGTGCTGAAAACGCGGGTGAGGCTGATCATCTCCACATGCACGGCTCCTCCCTCCAGTAAATCACAAATCACAGTAAAAAGTGATCTCTCGGCCGGGCGCGGTGGCTCACGCCCGGAATCCCAGAACTCTGGGAGGCCAAGGTGGGTGGATCACGAGGTCAGAAGTTCACAGCCTGGCCAAGATGGTGAAACCCAGTCTCTACTAAAAAAAAAAAAAATTAGCCAGGCAGAGTGACGGGTGCCTGTGATCCCAGCCACTCGGGAGGCTGAGGCAGGAGAATCGCTTGAACCCGGTAGGCAGAGGTTATAGTGAGCTTAGATCGTGTCACTGCACTCTAGCCTGGGCGACGGAGCAAGACTCCATCTCAAAAAAAAAAAACCAACAACAGAAAAAAACAGTGACCTCTCACAGTTCTCACACAATTTTAATCATGTTTAAGGCGATCCTATAAACCCTGCACGACAGCCTAGGGCCCACGCACAGTGCCACTGGTGACGCTGGAGGTGTCCCAAACAGCAGAGAAGAGTCGTGACACTACAAGAAAAAGCTGAATTGCTTGCTATGTGCTGTAGACTGAGGGCTGCAGCTGCGGTTGCCGCCATTTCAGACAGGTGATTCTTCTTGTTAACAGATGACGTGAACTTAGGGTATCCATAAATACAGCACTATAAATGTATTTTCTCTTCCTTGTGATTTTCTTAATAACCTTTTCTTTCCTCTAGCTTACTTTATTGTAAAAATACAGCATATAGTACATATAACATACAAAATATGTGTTAACCAACCGTTGATGTCATCAGTAAGGCTTCCTATCAACAGGAAGGTATTAGTGGTTAAGTTTTTGGGCAGTTAAAACTGATATATGGGGAAGGGGAACATCACACACCAGGGCCTATTATGGGGAGGGGGAACGAGGAGGGAGTGCATTGGGAGTTACACCTGATGTAAATGACGAGTTGATGGGTGCAGCACACCAACATGGCACAAGTATACATATGTAACAAACCTGCACATTATGCACGTGTACCCTAGAACTTAAAGTATAATAATAAAAAATAAATAAATAATAAAACTGATACATGGATTTTCAGCTGTGCAGGGGGTCAGCACCCCTAACCCCCGCCTTGTTCAGGGATCAACTGTGTTCTGTGGTGTGGATGTACAATTTGTTTACCCACTTAGCGGCAGATGGACACTTGAGTTGTTCCAGTTCCTTGCTATGATAAGTAAAGCTGCATTGCACATTTGTGTACAAGCCTTTGTGTGTGAATGACAGTGAACCTATGTCTGTCCTTTTAGGAAAATACTTAGCAGTGGAAGGGCTGGTTCGTATGGTAGGGACATGTTTCACTTTTAAAGCAACTGCCAACGTGTTTCCCAAATTGGTTGCACCGTTTTACATTCTCAAGCCGTGTATGAGAGTTCAGTTCCTCCACGTCTTCACCAACTCTTGATATGATCTTTTTCATTTTAGCTAATCTAGTAGGTATGTAGTGGTACCTCGTGGTGGTTTTAATTTGCATTTCCCAAATGGGTAATAACGTGAGACATCTTTTCATAGATGTTTTTACCATATTTGCCATCCGTGTGTCTTCTTTGGTAAAGTGTCTGTTTGCATCTTTTGCCCATTTTTGTGTGGAATTGTTTGCATTCTTACTGTTGAATTTTAAGTATTGTTTATGTATTCTGGACACAAGTCCTTTGTCAGACTTTGTAAATATGTTTTCTGAGTCAGTGACTTCTCTTTTCATTCTTTTAACAATGTCTTTCAAAGAGTAGTTGTTGTCATTTTTGGGCTGGGCACAGTGGCTCAAGCCTGTAATCCCAGCACTTTGGGAGGCCGAGGCGGGCGGATCACAAGGTCAGGAGATCGAGACCATCCTGGCTAACACAGTGAAACCCGGTCTCTACTGAAAATACAAAAAATTAGCCGGGTGTGGTGGCGGGCGCCTGTAGTCCCAGCTACTCGGGAGGCTGAGGCAGGAGAATGGCGTGAACCCGGGAGGCGGACCTTGCGGTGAGCCGAGATTGCACCACTGCACTCCAGCCTGGGCGACAGAGCGAGACTCTGTCTCCAAAAAAAAAAAAAAAAAA
>NC_045449.1:76829125-76852045 GCF_002776525.5 Piliocolobus tephrosceles | reverse complement strand
AAAAAAAAAAAAAAAAAATTGTAATTTTAGATGAAATTCAATTTATCTATTTTCCTTTTATGGATATGCTTTTTTAGATTAAAAATTTTTTTTAAATTATTGTGGGAACATAGTAAGTACATACATTTATGGGTTATGTGAGATATTTTTATATACGCAGGCAGTGCACGATTATCACATCAGGGTAAATGGGGTATGCATCATTTCACCTCAAGCATTTATCCTCTGTGTTACAAACAATACGATTACATTCTTTTAGTTATTTTTAAGTGTATAGTTAAACTAATTTTGACTGTAGTCACCCTGTTGTGCCAGCAAATTCTAGGTCTTATTCATTCTTTGTAAATATATATATATACGTGTATTACCTATTAACCCTGCCTACTTCGCTCCCACCACCCACTACTCTTCCCAGCCTCTGGTAACCATCCTTTTATTCTCTATCTCCATGAGGTCAATTGTTTGAATATTTAGCTCCCACAAATAAGCGAGAACATGTGAAGTTTGTCTTTCTGTGCCTGGCTTATTTCATGTAACATAATGACCCCCCCTGCCCGGTACCGTCTATGTTGTTGCAAATGCCAGGATCTCATTCATACACTTCACTGTGTGTATGTACCACATTTCTTCATCCGTTCATCTGTTGATGGACGTTTAGGTTGTTTCCAAATCTTGGCTATTGTGAGTAGTGCTGCAATGAATACGTGAGTGCAGGCATCTCTTTGATACACTGATTTCCTTTCTTTTGGGCATGTAGCCAGGAGAGGGATTGCTGGATCATACAGTAGCTCTATTTTTAGTTTTTTGAGGAACCTCCAAACTGTTCTCCATAGTGACTGTACTAATTTACATTCCCATCAACATCGTACAGGGGCTCCCTTTTCTTCACATCTTCACCAGCATTTGTTATTGACTGATTTTGGATAAAAGTCATTTTAACTGGAGTGAGAAAATACCTCATTGTATGTTTTATTTGCATTTCTCTGATGCTCAGTGATGTTGAGCACCTTTTCATATGCCTGTTTGCTGTTTGTCTTCTTTTGAGAAGTGTCTGTTCAGATCTTTTGCACACATTTAATCGGATTATTCTATTTTTCCTAGAGTTGTTTGAGCTCCTTGTATATTCTGGTTATTAATCCCTTGTCAGATGGGTAGTTTACAGATATTTTCTCCCATTCCGTGGGTTGTCTCTTCACTTTGTTGATAGTTTCCTTTGCTGCACAGAAGCCTTTTAACTTGATGTGATCCCGTCTGCCCATTTTTGCTTTGGTTGCCTGTGCTTGTGGGGTCTTACTCAAAAAATCATTGCCCAGTCCAACGTCCTGGAGAGTTTCCCCAATGTTTTCTTTCAGTAGTTTCATAGTTTGAAGTCTTAAATGTAAGTCTTTACTCCATTTTGATTAGATTTTTGTATATGGAGAAAGCTAGGGGTCTAGTGTCATTCTTTTGCACGTGGATATCCAGTTTTCCCAGCACCATTTATTGAAGAGGCCATCTCTTTCCCAATAGAAGTTCTTGGCATGTTTGTCAGAAGTGAGTTCACTGTAGATGTGTGGATTTATCTGTGGGTCCTCTGTTCTGTTCCACTGATCTCTGTGTCTGTTTTTATGTGAGTGCCATGCTGTTTTGATTGCTGTAGCTCTGTAGTCTAACTCAGGTGATGTGATTCCTCCAATTTTGTTGCTCTTGCTTAGGATAGGTGGGGGGTATTCTGGGTCTTTGTGGTTTCATATAAGTTTTAGGACTGTTTTCTTTTCTTTTTTTATTTTTGAGGCAGAGTCTTGCTCTGTCACCCAGGCTGGAGTGCAGTCGCATGATCTCGGCTCACTGCAACCTCCATCTCTCGGGTTCCAGCAATTCTCCTGCCTCGGCTTGCCGAGCAGCTGGGACTACAGGCGCTCACCACCACACCCAGCTAATTTTGTATTTTTAATGGAGACGGGGTTTCAACATATTGGCCAGGCCTGGCTCGAACCCCTGACCTCGTGATCCACCCGCCTTGGCCTCCCAAATATAAAATATAAAAAATTAGCCAGGGGTGGTGGCGCATGCCTGTAATCCCAGCTATCTGGGAGGTTGAGGCAGGAGAATTGCTTGAACCCGGGAAGCAGAAGTTGCAGTGAGCCGAGATCGCGCCGCTGTACTGCAGCCTGGGTGACAGGGTGAGACTCCATCTCAAAAAAAAAAAAAAAAAAAGAAAAAAGGAAAAGAAATGCTACTGATTTTTGTATGTTGGTTTTGTATCCTGAAACTTTACTGAGTTTGTTTATCAGGTCTAATAGTTGTTTGGTGGCGTCTTTAGGTTTTTTTAAAATGTAAGATTATATCATGTGCAAACGTGGATAATTTGACTTCTTCCTTTCCAATTTGGATGCCTTTGTTTCTCTTGCCTGATTGCTTTAGCTAGGACAGTGTTGACAGTAGGCATTCTTGTCATGTTCCCAATCTCAGAGGAAAGGCTTTCAGTTTATCTTTGTTCAATATGATACTAATTATGGATTTTGGTTTTTTTTTTTTTTTGGTTTTTTTTTTGAGACAGAGTCTCACTCTGTCACCCAGGCTGGAGTGCAGTGGCGTGATCTCGGCTCACTGCAAGCTTCGCCTTCCGGGTTCTCACCATTCTTCTGCCTCAGCCTCCCAAGCAGCTGGGACTACAAGCACCCGCCACCACGCCCGGCTAATTTTTTGTATTTTTAGTAAAGACGGGGTTTTACTGTGTTAGCCAGGATGGTCTCAGTCTCCTGACCTTGTGATCCGCTTGCCTTGGCCTCCCAAAGTGCTGGGATTACAGGCGTGAGCCACTGCGCCCGGCCAATTGTGGGTCTTTTGTATATGGCTTTTATTATGTTGAGGTATGTTCCTTCTGTACCTAGTTTTTTAGGATTTTTAATCATGAAGAGATGTTGAGTGTTACCAAATGCTTTTCCAGCATCAATTGAAATGATCGTATGGTTTTGGTCCTGCATTCTGTTGACATGATGTATCACATTAATTGATTTGCGTATGCTGAGCTATCTTTGCATCCCTGGAATAAATCCCACTTGGTCGTGATGAATGATCTTTTTAATGTGTTGTTGAATTCGGTTTGCTAGTACTTTGTTGAGGATTTCAGTGGTTTCGGTGATATTGGCCTATAGTTTCAATTTTTTTTATGTGTCTTTGTCTGGTTTTGCTATCAGGGTAAAACTGGTCTTGTAGAGTGAGTTTGGAAGTATTCCCTCCTCCTCTATTTTTTGGAATAATTTCGGTGGGATTGGTATTAGTTCTTCAAATGTTTGGTAGATGTCAGCAGTGAAGCCATCGGGTCCCAGGCTTTTCTTTGCTAGACTTTTTATTATGGCTTTGATCCTGTTACTTGTTACTGATCTATTTAGTTTTTGGATTTTTTCATGGTTCAGTCTTGGTAGGC
This sequence comes from Piliocolobus tephrosceles, assembly GCF_002776525.5. Lineage (NCBI taxonomy): Eukaryota > Metazoa > Chordata > Mammalia > Primates > Cercopithecidae > Piliocolobus > Piliocolobus tephrosceles. Next base: position 76,848,636 of record NC_045449.1, on the reverse strand, counting down.
TGTATGTGTCTAGGAATTTTGATTTTTTTCCCTAGATTTTTCTAGATCTTTTCCCCTAGATTTATTTCTAGATTTTTCTAGATTTTCCCTCTAGATTTTCCAATTTATTGGCATATAGTTGCTCATACTAGCCACTAATTCCTTTGAATTTCTCTGGTATCAGTTGTAATGTCTCCCTTTTCATCCCTGATTTTATTTGGGGTGAAAATAATTTTTTTCTTACTGTGGCTTTTTTAAGTTTATCAATTTTGTTCATCTTTTCAAAGAACCAACTTTTTGTTTCATTGCTTTTTTGTCTTTATGTCAAATTCATTTATTTCTGCTCTGATTTTTGTTATTTATTTTCTTCTACTAATTTTGGGTTTGTTTGCTCTTGCGTTTCTAGTTGTTTAAGATGCATTGTTAGGTTGTTTATTTGAAGATTTTCTTCTTTTTTGATGTAGACACTTATAACTCTTTAAAACTTCCTCCTTAGTACTGTATTTGCTATATCCCATAGGTTTTGGTATGTTGTGTTTCCAACATACAACATGGGATAGCTTTCTCTAGGTTTGGGAAATTCTCTAAATTTTCTACCCCTATCTCTCTACCTCCTTTTTAGGGCCAATAACTCTTAGATTTTACCCTTTTGAGGTGATTTTCTAGATGTAGGCATGCTTCATTATTGTTTATTCTTTTTTCTTTTGTCTTCTCTGACTATATTATCAAATAGCCTGTCTTCAAGCTCACTAATTCTTCTGCTTGATTAATTCTGCTATTAAAAGGTTCTGATGGCTGGGTGCGGTGGCTCATGCCTGTAATCCCAGCACTTTGGGAGGCCGAGGCAGGTAGATCACGAGGTCAGGAGATCAAGACCATCCTGGATAACATGGTGAAACCCCATCTTTACTGAAAATACAAAAAATTAGCCGGGCATGGTGGCGGGCACCTGTAGTCCCAGCTACTCGGGAGGCTGAGGCAGGAGGATGGTGTGAACCCGGGAGGCGGAGCTTGCAGTGAGCCGAGTTCGCACCACTGCCCTCCAGCCTGGGTGACAGAGCGAGACTCCGCCTCAAAAAAAAAAAAGATTCTGATGCATTATTTAGTATGTCAACTTCATTTTTCAGCCTGAATTCCTTCTGTGTTATCTTGAATTTCTTTGAGTTTCCTTAGAATAGCTATTTTGAATTCTCTAACTGAAAGATCGCACACCTCTATTTCTCCAGGGTTGGTCCCTGGTGCCTCACTTAGTCCATTTGGTGAGGTCACGTTTTCCTGGATGGTCTTGATGCTTACGGATGTTCATCTGTGTCTTCGCATTGAGAAGACAGGTATTTGTCATATAGTCTTTGCAGTCTGGGTTTGTTCATACCTGTCCTTCTTGGGAAGGCTTTCCGGGTAGTCAGAAGGACTTGAGTGTTGTGATCTAAGCTGCATCTGCATTCCACATGGGTGGGGAGGCCTCACAATCATGGCAGAAGGCAAGGAGGAGCAAGTTACGTCTTACGTGGATGGCGGCAGGCAAAGAGAGAATGAGAGAGAAGCAAAAGCAGAAACCCCGGATAAAACCATCAGATCTCATGAGACTTATTCACTACCATGAGAACAGTCTGGGGGAAACCGCCCCCATGATTCAATCATCTCCCACTGGGCCCCTCCCACAACATGTGGGAATTACAGGCGTACAGTTCAAGATGAGATTTGGGTGGGGACGCTGCCAAACCATATCAGCCACCTTGCTCCTCACTCCCCTCCCAGGGATGTGGTTTTGGTGTTGTATCTAAGAAATCTTTGGCTAACTCAGTTCACAAAAGTTTTCCTCCTGTTTTCTTCTGAAAAGTATAGTTTTGGGTTTTACATACAAATCTACAATCCATTTTTTAGTTAATTTTGGTCTATGATCTGGATTATTATCTTAATCAGCTCAGGCTGCCATAACAAAATGCCAGAGGTTAGGTGGCTTAAACAACAGAAATTTATTTTCTCAGAATTCTGGAAGCTGGAAAGTCTTAGATCAAGACCTGGCAGGGCTTGCTTTCTGATGTGGCTCTTCCTGGCTTGCAGACACCCACCTTTTCTGTGGACCCTGATATGGCAGAGACAGAGGGAGAGAGAGCAGGTTCGCTGGTGTCTCTTACTGTAAAGACACTGATCCCAGTAGGTCCCCACCCTCACGTGAAATCTAATCATCTCACAGAGGCCCCATTTCCACAATACCTCAAGTAGGGGGTTAGGGCTTCAACCAGTGCCTGTCACAGTCCTGAAAGACAGAACCTCCAATGCTGTAATTCTGAAATTTGAAATCCCTAAAGATCAAAATCCCTGAGCCTAAAATTCCTAACATCTAATCAAATCCCCAAACTATAATGATGGATTTGGAATTAGGTGCCATCAAGTCTTCTATGAGTGAATTTCAAGTTGTTACCAATAAAGTTTGTTTTTTCCATTCAGTCCAATGCATTTGGTGGAAAATTCCAATGAGTGGATTGGCCACGTGATAGGGCAGTGACAGAAACTTCCATTTAAAAATGAGTTGAGTCTCTTGCCTGCATTGGTGTTCTTCCCAGCAGATGACACTCCAGGAGCTTTTAGGGAATCACGGCCACATTTGCCCAAAGAAGCCAGCAAAGTTACTGACTGCTTCCAGATAATGGTGTGTGTAGTAGAATAAGAAGACAGTTGCACAACAGTGTTCTGTTCCATCACCAGTGTTGTTTGTATTAAACCTGTGGTCTGTACAAGAGGGCATGCAGAATGCATATCCACGTACCCAAACAACACAGAAGCACAGCATGGAAGACGGGGAAATGTAAGGAGAATGCTCGTCCTGGTGTGCGTCAAATCACAGAGGAGCTTCAAAAAGAGCAGTGCTACGGAGAAGATGAATGTGAGCTCATTCTCCAAGGAAGCCGTGTCCTAAAAGAAAAAAAACCAGTTATCCATTGCAATGCAAACCTTCAAAATACACTTAATGATTGTGAAGGTCAGCCAGCTCTTAGGGACTGTTTCTGTGCAATGCCCGTAATACACTCCTGTTGTATACTTTTTCACAAATCAGATTTTCTGTTTAGTGTTTTATTGTTTTTAATTTTTTCTATTTTTGTTTTTTTTCTCACAATTTTGAATTGTCAGCATTATGCTTTACAGTCACTATGCTCTGTGTTTCACCTTTGCATCATTTCTTTTACAGAGCTCTAATTCATTAATGCATCTTTTGCAAATTCGACTCCACAAAGATGCACTCTCAACAGTGTTGACTTTGTAAGCATCGTATGTGTCCGTAAAAACGTTGAAACTTCCTCGGTAAATGAAGACATGTCCTTTTTGTACGTCTGCATTTATGAAAGATGAAATTTCTTGAGATCTTGGTTTTTGGGGCGACTGTGTATGCAGTGGTAACCTTTTTTTTTTTTTTTTAAGTTCCAGGATACATGTTCAGGATGGGTACATTTGTTACATAGGCAAACATGAGCCATGGTGGTTTGCTGCACCCATCAACCTATCGCCTAGGTATTAAGCCCTGCATGCGTTAGCTATTTTTCCTGATGCCCTCCCTCCCCCCACCTCCACAACAGGCCCCAGTGTGTGCTGTTCCCCCCGTGTCCATGTGATCTCATTGTTCAGCTCCCACTTATGAGTGAGAACATGCAGTGTCTGGTTTTCTGTTCCTGTTTTGGTTTGCTGAGGAAAATGGCTTCCAGCTCCATCCATGTCCCTGCAAAGTACATGATCTCATTTATTTTTATGACTACGTAGTATTCCATAGTGTATATATATATACCACATTTTCTTTATCCAGTTTATCATTGATGGGTATCTGGGTTGATTACACATCTTTGCTATTGTGAATGGTGCTGCAGTGAACATACGCGTGCATGTACCTTTATAATAGAATGATTTGTATTCCTTTGGGTATATACCGGTAGTGGGATTGCTGGGTCAAATGGCATTTCTGGTTGTAGATCCTTGAGGAATTGCCACACTGTCTTCCACAATGGTTGGACTAATTTACATTCCCACCAACAGTGTAAAAGCATTCCTACTTCTCCACAGCTTCACCAGCATCTGTTTCTTGATTTTTTAAAAATCGCCATTCTGACTGGCATGAGATGGTATCTCATTTTGATTTTGATTTTCATTTCTCTGATGATCAGTGATGTTGAGCTTTTTTTCATATGTTTGTTGCTGCCTAAATGTCTTCTTTTGAGAAGTGTCTGTTCATGTCCTTTGCTCACTTTTTGATGGGGTTGTTTGTTTTTTCTTGTAAAATTGTTTAAGTTCCTCGCAGATTCCAGATATTAGACCTTTGTCATATGGACAGATTGCAAAAATTTTCACCCATTCTGTAGCTTGTCTATTCACTTGATGATAGTTTCTTTTGCTGTGAAAAGCTCTTTAGTTTAATTAGGTCCCGTTTGTCAAATTTTGCTTTTGTTGTAATTGCTTTTTATTTTTTTTCATGAAATCTTTTTCTGTGCCTATGTCCTGAATGGTATTGCCTAGATTTTCTTGTAGGGTTTTTGTAGTTTTGGGTTTTACATTTAAGTCTTTAATCCATCTAGAGTTAATTTTTTTATAAGGTATAAAGAAGGGCTCCAGTTTCAGTTTTCTGCATATGGCTAGACAGTTTTCCCTACACCATTTATTAAATAGGGAATCCTTTCCCCATTACTTGTTTTTGTCAGGTTTGTTGAAGCTCTGTTTGCAGACAACATGATCCTACATTTAGAAAACCCCATCATCTCAGCCCAAAAGCTCCTTAAGCTGATAAGCAACTTCAGCAAAGTCTCAGGATACAAAATCAATGTGCAAAAATCACAAGCATTCCTATATACCAACAGTAGACAAGCAGAGTGCCAAATCATGAATGAACTTTCATTCACAATTGCTACAAAGAGAATAAAATACCTAGGAATACAGCTAACAAGGGAGGTGAAGGATCTCTTCAAGGAGAAATACAAACCACTGCTCAAGGAAATAAGAGAGGACACAAACAAATGGGAAAATAGTCCATGCTCACGGATAGGAAGAATCAATATCATGAAAATGGCCGCACTGCCCAAAGTAACTTATAGATTCATTGCTATTCCCATTAAATTACTATTGACATTCCTCACAGAATTAGAAAAAAACTACTTTAAAATTTATGTGGCACTGAAAAAGAGCCTGTATAGCCAAGACAATCCTAAGCAAAAAGAACAAAGCTGGAGACATCACATTCCCTGACTTCAAACTATACTACAAGGCTACAGTAACCAAAACAGCATGGTACTGGTACCAAAATAGACACATAGGCCAACAGAACAGAATAGAGATCTCAGAAATAAGACCACACATATACAACCATCATGGTTTTTGATGGATCTTGTCAAAAGACTTATGTTGTCCAACATGGTATTTCAGATGACAGGAGCTATTTCTTTATGAACAGGGTTCATCTGCTCATTAAATGTTATACCCATGTGACTGTCATTAGTATACTTGAGTGTTTATGCTTGCAAAACTGTGTATGTTAGTATTGTCTGTTTTATTGCATAAAGTGGCCTATTCACATTCTGTCATGTTTTTATACATTTCTCAAATAAGTCCTCTTTTTAAAATTGTAAGCACATGTCTTCAAATAATTATTTGTTTTTTCGTTTTTCTTCCTAACGTTGAGATAAAGAATTTAAAAAATTTTTATGGACACATAGTAGGTGTATATAATTATGGAGTACACGAGATATTTTGATACAGGCATGCAAAGTATACCTATATTAGGGTAAATGGGGTAAAGCATTTTTAAAATTATTTTTTCAAGAACTACGTTTTTCAGGATTGTGATTTGGGGGATTTTAGACTTTAGGGATTTTGATCTTTCAGGATTTCAACATCCTGGATTATGGTGTTTGGGACTGTGCCAGCCCCACCCCAGGGCAGGAGAAAGGTGCTCTGCCTGGTGGGGGTATGGTCAGGTTAGTGGGACAGGGAGGAGCGGGGGCAGCCAGCTGCACACCTCAGTCCAGGAGGAGAAAGGTGCTGTCTATGCCATGAGAGGTGCCAGGATGTCTGCCTATAATACTGAGGTTGTGGGAGTAATACGCCCCAATGTTACGGATTTCTTGTGATCCTACCACGTAATGAAATACTTGCTGAATTTTGAAAATGTAATTTCGATCTGCAGTAAAACTGAAACCTTGATATAAGGATCATTGGCTTCTGAAGTTGGTGTTGTGTATGATGATGGCGTCAACGATTCCATCAAATGAGTTAGCAGTGAACAGGGCCTGGTGGGCTTTGCTTTCAGCATCAAATCTGCTTCGCCAGCTCTCGGGGTCTATTCCATAACATCCTGCGTCACACGGAAAAGCGGGGGCAGAAAAAGACCTTCTTCCATTTAGAGTTACTTTTTACATTTTGAGAAGATGAATATTCCACTGAAGGCCTTTTATAGGTACGAGTGGTTAAAGCGTGGGGAAGCAGACTTTTTTTCCTGCTTTTAAAGCGATTTCCTCACTTCCACCCCAGCCTGTGGGTCTAGCCTGGCCTCTCCCAGCACACCTGGCGTTGCACGGGAGCCTCCAGCCAGCAGCGTGTGGTGGGGGTGGGGGTGGAGGGGCGTGCAGGTGCCCGCCAGATGTTGACGATTACCGAGGAACAGAGGCCGCTCTGTGGCCACAGGGTCGGGCTGCCGCAGAGCAGCTATTTCCTGTCTGCACTGGCGGCAGCAAGCCCAAACTGTGGGCTGCAACCGAGTTCACGGGCACAAAGTCACCTTTGTGAGTGCCTGGTGCAGCTTCCTGGCTGCGAAGCGGAGAGGGTCCCCCACGTGAAAGGGTGTGCACAGTCCGTCGCCCTGAGCTCCTGGCCCGGTGTCAGGTTTCTGAGCAGGGCTCCTGAAGACACAGCGTGAGGGCTTTGATTCCAGGCACTCGACACTTGGAGTGCTTGGAAAACAGGCCTGGACCGTCCCGAGGAGCCTTCCTAGGTCCTCCCATCACCAGAGTTCGGAGATTCTGGGATGTGCGACTTCTTCAGGGACCCACACTTTCCTGGAATACACGATGATTTTTAGTGCTTTTCTTAAAGAATGCCAGCTGTCTCACGGGGCAGGGAAATGGAAAACCTCGTAAGGCCTCTCTTCTTCTTAACTGGGAAGTAAAAATTCCGCATTCATTGTGGAAGCTTTTGGCCTCCGATCCCCCCTGGGCTCCTGATTTCGGTTTTCCTCTGGAGATTCAGTCCCGCGTATTAGAGCAGTGGGGGGCGTGGGGACCTGCTGAGCAGGACTTCTGCTGCTTTAGATTCTCAGGTGGAATGAGTCACGTGAAAACGACGCCGCCGAACACCGAGGATGTAACTGAAGTGTAGCAGGCAGACTTTCAGCCAGAGATTCATGCTCCGAATCGAGGGGTAACAGGAAGACCCAGTCATAACAAATACATCAGGTGGGGTCCTCTTAGATAGGATTTTCCTTTAGCAAGTTAGTGGAATTAAAGTGTGAAGTTCAAAGAAGGGATGGCTGATTTAAACCATTTCTCAGCTGTTACAGAAATCACTGCCAACTATTTTAATAAGGTAACTCAGCCACCAAGTCAAGGTTTATGTTCATTGTCTGAGTCACATCTGCGATGTGGGAAGCGGCGTATTTTGATTTGACTTTTGATGTGTCTCCTTGACATGCCTGGTGGGATATCCACCACATACAACGTTAAATCAGAGCGACGTAAAATTAACACTGCGCTAATTCCAAGCAAACTGAAAGGCGGAAAGTTGTCTATGCCAGTGGCCCGGGGTGGTGCCTCCCTGAACGCACCCGTCTGAGACAGGCCTTCTTCATACTTTCTGTGCCCTTCCCCAGGGGCCGCATCTCCTGATTCCAGGGAGGCCCAAAGGGGAGGCACGGGCAGAACCCCCACCCGGCTTCCCAGGTTGCCTTGATCCCTTCTGGAAACTTGAGGGAGGGGGTCCCAGCAGGGCCATGAAGGGGCCTCAGAGGTCCTGGCAGCTTGAAGGAAGTAGACAGGGCTGAGATGCATGCTCCTGCTCCAGCCACCTGGAGTGGGCTGCCCTCACCAAGAAAGGAAGGCGCACGGCGGTGTGACACGGACCCCTGCTGCCCTGCACGTCTCCTGGGGGATCCCTGCTTCCCGCCCTCCCAGCTCAGGCTCCCATAAAGGAACACTACAGACAGGGCGGCTTCAACAACAGACATTTATATTCTCAAAGTTCTGGAGTCTGGACATCTGAGCTCAGGCTGCCGGCAGGGTGGGTTCCTCCTCAGGCCTCTCTGTGGCTTGCAGATGGCGCCCTCTCCCTGCGTGCTCATTTAGCCTCTCCCTGCGTGCTCACGTGGCCTCTCCCCTGCGTGATCATGTGGCCTCTCCCCTCTGTGGTCATGTGGCCTCTCTCCGCATCCTCAGGTGGCCTCTCCCACCCCATGTACTCACGTGGCCTCTCCCCTCCGTGCTCGCATGGCCTCTCCCCTGCATGCTCATGTGGCCTCTTCCCCCATGTCATCACGTGGCCTCTCCCGTGTCCTCATGTGGCCTCTCCCTGCGTCCTTGTGGCCTCTCCCCAGTCCTCATGTGGCCTCTCCCCCTTGTGCTCACGTGGCCTCGCCCCTGCGTGATCACGTGGCCTCTTCTCTGTGTGCTCTCTCCTGGTGTCTCTTCCTCTTCTTATAAGGACAGCAGTCCAGGGCCCCACCCTCGGGACTCAGGTAACCTTAGCTACCTCCTTAAAAGCCCTGTCTCCAAATACAGTCACATTGGGAGTTAGGGCTTCAACCCGTTCATCGGAGGCACACGGTTCGGTCCTCAGCACTTGGACACCCTCCTCGGCCCCTGGGGTCCCTGCCCTGCCTGGTGCCCCTGCGTACTCAGGGACTGCACAACGGGAGCTGCTGCCCCCACAGAGCGTCTGCTGTGCTGTTCCTGGCGGCGCCCGTCCTGTCGCCATTGCGGAGCCGTTCGTTTCCTTCCCCCAGCGTCTGAACGGCACCTGCCACGTGTTGGCAGGAATGAGAAGTGAGAGAAATGAGACCCACTCTTCGCAGTTTCTGATCTCGTGGTTCTGCTGGGGCTGGGAATGTGCATCTCTAACGCGTGCCTGACTGTTTTTAATGGACTCTGAGAATGTGTCACACCAAGTCCACATGGAGGTCAGGCTTCGGGCAAAATCTGCACGAAAAACTGCTTCTCCCCAGGATGGTAGAGTCGTTTTGACAAAGTCTACCCAATTAAAAAATGTTGTATTTTGAAATAATTTTAGACTCACATAAAAATTGCAGAACTAAAACATACTATATTTTGAGATGGAGTCTCGCTCTGTCGCCCAGGCTGGAATGTAGTGGCATGATCTTGGCTCACTGCAACCTCCGCCTTCTGGGTTCAAGCAATTCTCCTGCCCCAGCCTCCTGAGTAGCTGGGATTACAGCCGTGCGCCATCATGCCTGGCTAATTTTTGTGTTTTTATAGAGACCAAGTATCAGTATGTTGGCCAGGCTGGTCTCGAACTCCTGACTTTGGGTGATCCACCTGCCTTGGCCTCCCAAAGTCCTGGGATTACAGGTGTGAGCCACTGCGCGCGACCAAAAAGTTGCGTAAATATTAATAGTACAGAGAGTTCCTGTGTACCCCCCCACATCCCCTCTTCCCAGCTCCTAACATCGTATATAATCAGAGAACAAGGACCCAGAAACTCCACATGGGTTGGATGTGGCAGCCACAGGCCCCATGCAGTCCACGTGTTCTTGGTGGAGGGACTTCTGTGAGACGTCCATGGTTACTCCGGGCGGAGGGACTTCTGTGAGACGTCCCCTGTGTTTCTGGATCAACACGACAATCAGGGCGTCGTGGGTCCCATCACCTGGAGAAACTGCCTTTAGAGTCACATTTTCTCCTGACCTGCCCTAGTCTGTTCAGGCTGCTACTACAAAAATACCATAAACCAGGCGACTTATAAACTACAAACATGTTTCCCCCGTTTTGGAAGCTGGAGTCCCAGATCAAGGCACCAGCAGATTTGGTCTGGATGAGGCCTGATTCATGTTTCTTACCATGTCCTCACGTGGTGGGAGGGACGAGGATTTCCGTGGAGCCCTTTTGTGGGCTCCAATCCCATTCATGTGGGAGGGACGAGGATCTCCCTGGGGCCTTTTGTTGGCTCTAATCCCATTCACGTGGGGTGAACCTTCCTGACCTCATCACCACCCAGAGGTGCCACCACTTCACACTGTCACCTTGGAGATTAGACCATGACCCCTTGACCTTGGGGTCAGAGCTGTGCCATGGTCTGAATTTGGGGGTACACAAGCGTTCTAATCCCTGGCAGTGACTTACCTATTTCTCTTCATGTAATTGTGTCCCTTGAGAAAGTTATAAAAATGGACCCATACGGCGTAGCTTTCTTCACTCAGCACGGCCTCCGAGGTCCATCGTGTTCTGGCACCTGTCAGTAGCTAATTCCTCTTTATCGCCACGTATTGTTCTGTTGTGGGTGAACCACCGTTTGTAAACGACGCATCTGTTGAAGGACTACGAGATGTTTCCATGTTTGGACTATAACTAATGAAGCTGCTGTGAACATTTGTGTGTTTTTGTATGAACATCATTTTCACGTCTCTGGCATAAATACTTGGGCGTGGAATTGCCGGGTTGCACGGTAAGTGTATGTTTTACGAGAAATGGCCGAATTGTTTCCCTGAGTGGCTGCACCGTTCTGCGTTCCCACCAGCGGTGAGTGAGGCCTCCGGCTCCTTCATCCCCCCAGCACTTGGTATTACCAGTATTTTTAACTTGAGCCATCCTAGCGGTTGTGTGGGATCTCATTGTTGCTTTAATTTGACTTTCCCTACTGACTGACGATGTTGGATATCCTTTCACATGCTTATTTGCCACCCATATATTCTCTTTGGTCAAAAATGTGTTCAAATATTTTGCCCATTTTCTTCCTCTTTGTTTTTTAGAGACAGGGTCTCACTGTGTTGCCAGGCCAGAGCACAGTGACTGTTCACAGGCCTGATCGTAGCACATGGCACCCTCAAACCCCTGGGCTTAAGCAATCCTCCTGCCTCAGCCTCCTTAGTCGCTGGGACTGTAGGCATGTGCCACCATGCCTGGCTTTTTTGCTCATTTTCCAATTACGTTACTTGTTTTGTTACTGTTGAATTTGAGAGTTTTCTTCTGGACGTAAAACCTCCATTGCATATAAAACTTGGAAGTACATTTGATCCTTGAATAACAGAGTGTGAACTGGGAGTCCACTTACACAGATTTTCAAAAATCAATATGTTGGAAAATGTTTTGGAGATTTATGACAATTTGAAAAAACTCGCAGACGAAGTGACACCCGAGACAGCAAGAACCCCCCTTCCCCACCCGTTTGGCCCCACTCACCATGCAGGTGAGAAGGATGAAGGCCTTTGTAATGATCCACTTCCATGTAATGAACAGTCGATGTGTTTTCTCTTCCTTATGATTTTCTTAGTAACACTTTCTTTTCTCCAGCTTACTTTATCATAAGAATATAATATATTACACAAAGCATACAGAATATAACACACGTAATACACAAAGCATACAGAATACATGTTGATCACCTGTGTATGTTGTTGGTAAGGCATCTGGTCAACAGTGAGCTCTCAGCCGTGTCAACCTAAAGAAAGACACTGAGGCAAAGTCAGTACACGTGGAGGGTTTATTTGGGCCACGTTTGAGGACTGCATCCTGGGGGACGTAGATTCAGGTGGCTCTGAACATACGCTCCAGTTAGTAGCAGTTACGAGTGGATTTTAAAGAAAAAAAGAAGGGGCAGTTCCCACACTGGTTCATTGAAATAACGTAAGCTATTGACTGGCCATCGAGGGTTCTTTTTGTCAGTTTCCAGGAACGTGAAGATAATGGGTGAAGGTCACATTGTGTAACTTGTGTGACGTTTTTTGTGATTTTTCAGCCAGCCTGGACACGACAGGGAAGGAAGGGAAGACAAAATGCCTTTAAAGAGCTGGCCGCGGTGTGGGTGTGGTGGGGGAGGCCTGATGGAGGTCTCACCCTCGCGGCTCTGGGGCTGGTGAAAACTCATGTCTCCGACTGCTCTGAACCACTTTTCTTCCTCAGTGGTTAAGTTTTGGGGGAGTCAAAAGTTATACACAGATTTTCGGCTGCATGGGGAGCTGGTGACCCTAAACCCTGTATTGCTAAGGGGCCAACTGCATTTCTCCTGATCTGTGACTGGTGCTGGGATCATGGATGTGGTGTTTGGTCCAGGATCCCTGACTCTGATCCCCTGTGACTGTTTCTTAAGTCGCTGGAGCAGTAAGATTATCTGTTAAAGTGTTGGGCCTTTTGTCCTCGGTTTCTGAAGTAGCTTCTAAAGCTGAAAGAGTCTTTTGTTTACAAGTCCCTTCCAGCACACCTGAGTGTATGTTAATGAGGCATTTTTGGAACACGCCTAGATACCGTAGGATGAGGGGCTGGTTGCCAGGGGAGCCAGCCATGTGCTCAGAGGGTCGGAACCTCCAGGGAGCGAGAGGGACTGGGGCTTAGGGTGGTCAGCAATGGCCCAGGATCTAAGCAACCACATCTACCTCATAAACTCCTATAGTAAGCCAAAGGGATGAGCCTCGGGGACTTCCAGATGGCTGAACACATGGAGGGTCCTGGAGGGTATTGGGCCATGCCCAAGAGGACCTAGACCGTCTAGACCCCTTTCCCCGTCATGTCTTCATCTGTATCCTTGAAGAACATTCTTTTTAATAAACTGGTAGATGTAAGTACGTGTTTGCCTGAGTTCTGTGGGTCCCTCTAGAAAATTAATTGAATCCAAGGAAGAGGCCGTGGGAACCCTGGTTTATAGCTGGAGGGTCTAACAGCCTGGGACTTCAGCTGGCATTGGGAGTTGAAGGGGAGGGGTCGCGGGGACTGAGCCCTCACCCCGGGGGTCTGACGCTGTCTCCAGGTAGGTGGTGTTGGGATTGAGTGAGAGAGGATGCCTGACTGGTGTCTGCTGCAGAACTGATGGCTTGCTTGGTGTCTGGAGAACAGACCCGCACATTGTGGTGGGAGAGCAGAGGAAAAACAGCCTTTTTCTACATGGTGGCTTCTCTTTTCATCCGTGTAGAATCTTTCACAGAACAAAGGACTTTCATTTTGATGAAGTCCAATTAATTGATTTTGTTGATGTATTTTTTTTTCCGTGTGCTTTGAGTGTCAACACCCAAGACTTCTTCACCTAACCCTAGGACATTAGGATTTTCTTCTAAACGTTTTATAGTTTTACATTTTGCATTTAGAGCTATGCCCTTGTAGGCTGATTTTGTGTAAGTTAGTGTGAGGTTTAAGTCAAGGTTTTTTGTTTGTGTGTGTGTGTGTGTTTTGGCTGGTGAATGCCCACTTGTTTCTACACTGATTTTGCTGAAAATCCTTCTTCCACTGGTTGCTTTCGGACCTTTGTCAAACCCACTGCCACCGTCTTGATGACCAAGTCTAAAAATGGGTTCGTGTGATTCCTCTACTTTATTCTTATTTTTCAACTTTTTTTTTTTGGCTCTTCTAGTATTTTTGCCCCTGTATATAAATTTTAGAATCAGCTTGCCTATATTTACGAAGAATCTAGCTGAGATTTTGATAGTGAGTTAAACGTACAAGTCAATTTGTACAGAATTGACATCTTTACTATAAAGTTTTCCAGTTCATGATTTGTCCCTTCCTCCATTTATTGGCATTTTCCTCGACTTCCTTCCTTCGCATGTTGTAGTTTTTGGTGTACAAGTCCTGTACATTTGTTAGATTTATACCTGAGTATTTCTGGGTTTGTTGGTTTAGGCAATTATACATGCTACTGTGTGTTTAATTTTGTTTTCTAATTGTCCACTGCTACCTTACAGAAACATAGACCTAAAAGTTACAGGACTGTTCAGACTCTATTTTCTCTTGGTATAATGAAACTCACAGTTTTGGCAGCTTGCAATTTTTGAGGAATTGATCCACTTCCTCTGAATTGTCCAATTTGTGTGTTCAGTTATTTGACAGTATTCTTTACGATGCGTTTAATATCTGTGAGGTCTGTAGTAATATCCCCTTTCATTTTTGATATTAGTTATTTGGGTCTTCTCACCTTTTTTATCAGTCTTGGTTTATTATCAATTTTATTAATCTCTTCAAAGAACCAGCTTTTGGTTTGACTTTTCTCTGTTGATTTTCTGTTTTCAATTTCATTCATTTCTGCCTTTATCATTTCCTTCCCTCTGCTTGCTCTGGGTGTCATTTTGCTCTTCCTTTGCAGTTTTTTTAATGTGGAAGCTGAGTTTTTTGTCCTCAGACCTCTCTTCTCTTTTTACGTAGGCATGTGGAGCCACCAACTTCCCTTTACATTAGCCGCATTGTACAGGTTTTCAACGTACTTCCATTTTCATTTTGGTCAATACATTTTAGATTTCTCTTGAGACTTCCTCTGTGGCCCGTGGATTATTGGGAAATGGGTGGGGCTGCTGCTGACTGTTGGGGTCGGCGGAGAAGACGGAACAGGCCCTTGACATGCGGGAGCAATGGCGTTTTCCTCCTTTCTCCAGACTCAACCTGGATTCGTCCTGAGAAGGACGTTCTGAGAAACTTCTCTCCCAGCTTCAGCTGGTCTGACATAGCAAAATCAGAGTTTTTAAAAAATAGAAGGAAGTAAATTAAGAAGAATACAGAAAAATTTCCTAGAACCAAAAAGTGTGAGTGACCTGATTAGAAGGGCTGACCTGGTGTTGCGTGCAGGAAATGAGGCCTGCGTCCAGGTTCGTGGTCAGGGTGCTTCAGAGCCTGGGCACAGTCGAGGGAGAAACACCCAGGAGCAGGAACCGAAGTGCGGAATTCCTCACTCACCGCAGCGGAATCCAGGAGACGCGAGGACGCTCGTTTCAGATTTCTTAAAGAAAGGAGTTTGAACTAAGAATTCTATGCCCCACCGAAGTGTCAGTCACGTGCAGAGACATAAGCACCTTTTCGCATTCGGATTCACAAGATCCGTCTCCGATAAAACCTTCCTCAGGGATTTGCTGGAGCCAGTCCCTAAAATTAGGAAGCAAATTGAGGAAGGCGTGAGATGGGGCTCATGTGCTTGCAGCCTGGGGAGAAGCAGAGGGGACCCTGGGAGGAGGCAGGGGAGTTCTGCCCTGGGAGACGGGAAAGGAAAGGCCACGCGTGGCTTGTTTTTATGGAAATAAAGGATTTTAGGTACAAACAGCACGTGGTTTTTTAAAATTACGGAATTACTCTGGGAGCAGCGGAAAACACCTGATGCCCTCCACGTAGCCAGAGGTGGCCTGGGTCACGTGATGGCCACCCACCGCCCACGTAGTGTGGCCTGGGTCATGTGATAGCTGCCCACCGTCCACGTAGCCAGAGGTGGCCCGGGTCGCGTGATGGCTGCCCACCGCCCACGTAACCAGAGGTGGCTGGGGTCGCGTGATGGCCGCCCACTGTCCACGTAACCAGAGGTGGCCCGGGTCGCGTGATGGCCGCCCACCGCCCGTGTAGCCAGAGGTGGCCTGGGTTGTGTGATGACTGCCCACTGCTGCCACCTGTGGGAACCTCCAGCCAAGCCCCGGAGCAGGAGGAGCTTGGGAAATGGAAAAACAGGGGCGCACGGCGGTTGGGATGGATGGAAACACGGGGTGCCCAACCCCGGTGATGGGAAGACAGAAGCCGCAGGAAGTACCAGAGCATACGTTTCCGTCCTCGTGTGTGACACAGGCAGCGTGAAGACGAGGCTGTCCAAGGCCTGGCTCCCTCCACCCCGCTCGGCCCCAGGCTGGCATCTGCTGGCTTCTCCTCTCGGGGGTCACCGTCCTGCCCGGCGTCCGGTGCCTGAGCACCGCCGTTTCACCCCGCTGTCTGATTTCCCAGTTGTCTGGAGGGAGGGGTCCAGCTCTTTCGTGGTGACCAGAAATGGGATTCACCAGTGGGGGTTTTCGAGTTGCACCCCAGACCCCCCAGAGAGCCTGAGAGTCGGGCGTTGCTCGCTCCCCACGTAGCTGCGTTCCAGATCCCCGAGTGCTTTTCAACAAAGGAAAGTTTTTTTAGAATTGAAAAGGCTAAGTCCACAGAGGGGTAGAGACACTGTCACGTAACAGCTCTCACGTCCCTCACAACCCTGAGCACGCCGGAGTCCTTCGAAGCGACCCCAGACCCGCCCTCAGTCGCCCCGGAATGCTCCAGTGTGGGGGTTGTTACTTTTTGTGGGGTCCATCAAGCCGTTTTAAAGTCACGGGTGCACACATGGTCCGCGTGGGGACGCCACGTCTGTCCGTATTCACGCAGATTCCGACGCCGCGGCCTGTACGCCCCTTTCCTCTTGTCTCAGACCTCTGCTCCTGGGTATCCTCGAGCTTCCATTCTAATCAAGAATATGTTTCTAAGTGTCCATTTGGCTCCCTCCGCTCAGTGGCCAGCATTTGGCTTACGTCGTTTCTCCCCTGCCGTGGCCTTCCAGGTGGGCACTGCGGGTCAGCAGGACCGTCTTCCGGCCTCCCTGCCTGGGGCCCTGGCTCTCCATAGTGGCCTCCGGCCCCTGGGAGGATGGAGTCGGGCTCTGTCCCGGGGCCCTGGTTCCCCCACAGTGGCCTCCTGTCCCTGGGAGGATGGAGTCGGGCTCTGTCACAGCCCCACCTTCTTTGCCTACTTCCACCTGTGCCTGTCTGCACCGTGCGGACACTGGTTCCCAGCCTGCCTGTGCCTCCTGCCGCTGTTCCAAACTGTGGGGGAACCCAGTCACCCCTAGGGTCCAGTTCAGACTAGAAGGGAACGTGGCCCCCACACCCTCAGCCTTGATGTGGGGCCAGGGACACCCCGCTGTGGGGTGTGAATGTGCTGTTTAGACCCGGGGTGGATCCCCACACACAAGCAGTCAGAGGGTCATTTACAGCCTGAGCTCACTCCTGTCCCTCACAAGGGGACGCAGCTCTGCCTGACCCCTTGGGGAGGCACCAAGTCCGCCCTGACCCCGGCACACCTGAGTCTGCTGGCTCCTTTGTGGGCCACTCCTGAGGGCAGCTCTGTTCTGCCAGACTGAGCCACCTTTGGGCCCTGGGCCTCTGCTCGGGGTGGTCAGCGTCCAGCCAAGCTCGTCCTTCACCTCAGGGGCCCGTGTGGTTTGCACGCACGGTGTCCAGGGTCAGCTTGTTGGCGCTGGCCACCCGGGCGACCTCAGTCAGCACGGAGTTCCCCAAACCAGTGGGCCCCACGCTCGGTGCCGAGGGTTGATGAGGACCCAGGGAGGCTCTGTAGAGGACGGCCTGGAACCGGCCAAGACTGGAGGCAGGGAGGCCCGAGGGGCATGAGAACCAGGCACCTCGAGGGTCAGAAACAGCACTGCAGCGGCAGTCGTCCACGGAGCGTGGAGTGCTGGCCTGCGACGCTCCTCGACCCACGGGGAAACGCGCCCCACAGGGCAAGGGTCTGGGCTGCTTGCTGGTCAGTGGCAGGCAGGGCGGGAACACATGGTACATGGGGCATGCCTAGGTCTCTACCACCCTCTCCTGTCCACACGGGAGAGGAGCCGGATCCTAGGGCATCTCTTAGCGGCCCAAGCACCGTTGTGGGGCCACTGCCTGAGAGCCCCCGAGCTCTGTCCCCTTTGGGTCACTTCTCTGGGACCCAACGCTTGACTCTTACACACGTTAAGAGTTAAGGGTGCTGGCCGTTCTGTGCCCACTCGTTTGATGCTTAGTACAACTACACACAGGTAACTTCCTAGCCAGCTCAGACCTCAGTGTGTGGTTCCCTTGGTGTAGGCTGCGGTTCCACCGGGTTTCCTCCTGTGTCCCAGGGGGAGGTAGGGCCTGAGTCCCCCCAGCCCACCTGTCTCTCTGACACCCGAGGGCCAGGTGCCAGGTGAGAGCCGAGAGCCGGCCTCCAGTCCTGCCAGCATCGTGTGCTGCTGGGAAAAGCGTTTCATCTGCTCCCAGGAAGACCCTGAAAACCGACCCGGTCTGTGTGAAAGACTGAAATGTCATCAATTCCCTATCTCAGTGTTTCTTTTCCTTAAAAGTTTGTCCTTCAAAGCTCAGTGATTTTTACCTTGTTCTAATAAATTATCAATCATGAAATCGAAAACCCCACATATCCTAAACCAGATTCGCCTGTACTGTCTCCACAGTGTCTGTGGCAAGGATTCCTGTACGCTGGCCAGTTTCAGTGACTTAGAAAAGGGGTATTTACTAACTTGCTCTAAGCACATTAATGAGAAATGAAACTTTGTTAATATCTGTATCTTTATTAAATCCAGAAGTCATCGTTTTGAATGTCACGTAAGAGTTTATTCTTACTGCTGTGAGGATGTTAAAATATCAGAATACTGTACAGGAAAATTTGTCATCGTTAAAGATAGTCTTCAAAAAAATTAGAATTTAGAAATAAGGTATAGAAGCCGCAGGAATCTGGAAATGAGCTGTGTAGACGCCACACTTTTCCCTCAGAAGAGGCCGTATCACCCTCTGGTCAGAGATAGCTGAGGAGGTCTCTACCTTTCATTAAATACTTTGTTTTTTCTTTAACTCCAGGCGTTTCCATTTCTAAATTAAACGTGGAGTTAGTCTGTAATCCCCGTGTCTTTTTTCAAGGGTCTGAGAGCATCAATATTCTTCTGTCTTTGATGGTGCCTCTGAGGGAGGCTCCCTACGCCTCGGTGGTCCTTTCTGAGAACCTGGGAGACTTCATAACCTGTGGGATTTGTTTCACCTTATTTTGTTTACCACCCAAGGCACTTGAGTAGATTTCTAACTTTTATTAAAGTTCCTTAGAATTTATTTGTGCAAAGTAGTGGCAAAACACAGGCAAGATTCCTGAAGCAAATCCCAGAGGAGCCGCGGAGGAGCCATGTGCCAGCGAGCCCTGTCCACGGCCCTCTGGACCCACAGACAGTCTCAGAAGCTGGTTCTCTCGTTTCTCCAGAAAGGGAGCGACAACCTCACAGTGACGGAGGGGACGGAAATCAGTCAGGAGACCAAAGGGATCATTAGGAAGAACAAGTGGAGGTGCTCCCGGGAGGACTCCCCCTCCTCCAGCAGCCCTGTCCCCTGTGCCAGCTCCCCCTCCCTTGTGCCTGCCCCCCCACTGCCTGCTCTCCCCTCCCCTCTGCCTGTCCCGTCCCTTGCGCCTGCTCCCCCATCCCCTGCGCCTGCTCCCCCCTCCCCTCTGCCTGCCCCCCAATGGCCTGCTCCCCCCTCCCCTGCGCCTTCTCCCTCATCACCTGCTCCCTCCCTGCACTTGCTCCCCCTCCCCTCTGTCTGCTCCCTCTCCCCTGTGTGCTGCTCACTCCTACCCACATGTCCTCCCACATAGCAGATGGAGTCTGGTATCCCATTAGGCCCTGGGATAGGTGCAGGGGAACCAAGCCTGAAATTTTATATATAGACATGCGTTGCTTAACGATGAGGATCTAGTCTGAAAAATGCATCTTTGGTGATTTTATCATCGTGTGAACATCACAGAGTAACTTACACAAACCGAGATAGTGTAGCCTGCCACACACCTGGTCAGATGGTGGTGTCTAGGGAACACCTGGCC
>NC_045449.1:76825126-76829115 GCF_002776525.5 Piliocolobus tephrosceles | reverse complement strand
CCTGGCCGGATGGTGGAGCCTGGTGCACACCTGGCCGGATGGTGGAGTCTGCTGCACACCTGGTCAGATGATAGTAGATTCTAGTGCACACCTGGCCGGTGGTGGAGTCTCGTGTTCCCAGGCTACACACCCGTGCTGCAGGCAACTGTAACACAAGGGTGAGTGTACGTCTAATCATAGAAGAAAAAGTGCAGTGAGAATATGGCACAAAAGGTGATCAGTGGTCACCTGCGTAGGACACTTACCATGAATGGAGCCTGCGGGACTGGAGGGTGCTCGGGGCGAGTCAGCGAGTGAGCAGGGAGTGGATGTGAGGACCTCAGACGCTACCGTGCCCTCCCGGAGACTCCGTGAACACTGTACACTTAGAGTACTCTAAATTTATTTTTTAAAAGTTTTTCTTTCTTTAATAAGTTAACCTGAGCCTTTCATTGCTTTTTTACGTCATAACCTTTTTACTTTTTAAACTTTTTGACTCTTGTAATAGTACTTTGCTTAAAACACAAACACGCTGTACAGGCATACAAAAATATTTTTTCTGTACATCCTTGTTCTACAAGCTCTTTTCTGCTTTTAAAATTGTACCTTTTTACTTTCTAAACCTCTCCGTTAGAAACTAAGACACACATTAGCCTAGGGCTACACAGGGTCAGGTAATCAGCATCGCCGTCTCCCACCTCCACACCTCGTCCCACCGGCGGGTCTTCAGGGGCAGTAACGTGTGTGGAACCATCATCTCCTGCGAGAACCGTGCCTCCTCCCGATGCCTCCTGAAGGACCAGCCTGAGGCTCTTCCTCAGTAACTGGCTGGTTGGTTTGTTTTTTACAGTTAGGGTCTCGTTTTGTCACCAGGCTGTGGTGCCGTGGTGTGATCATGGCTCCCGGCAGCCTCAAACCACTGGGCTCGAGAGATCCTCCCACTTCAGCTACAGGCGCACGCCACCGCATCCGGCTAAGTTTTTAAACTTTTTTTAGAGATAGGGTTTTGCTCCGTTGCCCGGGCGGGTCTCAAACTCCCGAGCTCAAGTGATCTTCCCATCCCTGCCTACTGAGTTGCTGGGATTACAGGCATGAGCCATCCCACCCTGCCAACTTTCTGTAGTAAGCAGGAGGAGTACACTCTAAAATAACAATAAAAAGTGTGGTGTAGTAAATACACACTGTACATAAAAACAGAAAGCAGTAACACGGCTGTTTATTATCAGGTATTAGATACCGTACATAATTGACGTGTGTGACTTTATGCCCTGGCAGTACAGGAGATTTGTCTACACCGGCATCCCCACACGCTCGTGAGCAGTGCCTTGCACCGACGTCCTGACGTCCACGATCTCACAGGGCGAGGGCAGTGTTTCAGCCCCATCACGGTCTTAGGGAGCCACCGTCACCGACGTGTCCATCGTTGGCTGGAGCGTTGCTATTCAGTGCAGGACGGTGATGGCATCTGAGCCTCCTCCCCATGCTAAACACCCCCTCCTAATGAGGAGCGCTTTTCTCTACAAACATACCTGATGGTCCAAAACTTTATCTTCACAGGAAGGAAGATAGTCTCCAGTGAAATATCCTCAAACTCAGTAGGGCCGGGGGAAGACAGTATTCGTAAAAATACCATTGTAAACCAACTACTGACTCTCTTATGCTGGCAGACATAACCCACCCATGGAACTCGAGACAGGTGTAGGGTGGGCCGGGGGTCCCCACCTGTGCATGAGGTGGGGCTGGAACCACCCTCCAGAAACAGGCCAACAGCCCAGGGAAGGAGCAGTCCGCGGAGTAGCTGGGGACACCACGAGGGACAGAACCAGCTGCAGTCAGGCCTCTTGTGAGGGAGGGAAGGATCAAGCAAGGGCCCCGGAGTGCCCTTCCCTGGGTCGGGGCCCACACTGAGAGGGTGCATGGGGCTCCCGGCAGCGCACATCCGGCAGCTCAGCGTCAAGCCCAGGCGCGGTGGGGAAGGCCACGTGCTCCTGCTGTGGAGAAGGAGCTTCTCAGGGGAAGCGCTGGCTGAGCTGCCTTCCCTTTCACGTTTGCGTTGGCTCCGCTGCGGGATCTGACACTGTCCCACGTCCTCCTGTGTGACGTACGCGTCATCTGTGGCTAAAGCCCCCTCTGCTGGGGCCTGGGCTCGGCCGACAGTGAAGTGAGGGCCTGGGCCAGTTGCTTGAATTCTTTCTTTCTTTTTTTTTTCTTTCTTTTTTTTTTTGAGACGGAGTCTGGCTCTGTCGCCCCGGCTGGAGTGCAGTGGCCGGATCTCAGCTCACTGCAAGCTCTGCCTCCCGGGTTCCCGCCATTCTCCTGCCTCAGCCTCCCGAGTAGCTGGGACTACAGGCGCCGCCACCTCGCCCGGCTAGTTTTTGTGTTTTTTAGTAGAGACGGGGTTTCACCGTGTTAGCCCAGGTGGTCTCGATCTCCTGACCTTGTGATCAGCCTGCCTTGGCCTCCCAAAGTGCTGGGATTACAGGCTTGAGCCACCACGCCCGGCTGAATTCTTTCTTTCTTTAGACACAGGGTCTCACTCTGTCACCCAGGAGAGTGCTGTGGTGTGATCACCCCACAGACCACAGTGAGCTTCACAGAGCAGAGTCACACTAAAGAGACGGTGAGACTTGGCAGGCAAGGGCTCCATCCGCTGGCTCTTCTGACACCCACTTCCCTCACCGTGCGCAGCAGCATCCTGGTCTGACCACGTGGCTGAGTGTTGTTTTCCAACGGTGTGCACCTCTTGTCTTCCGGTTCTGAGGTCCGGGTCTGAGGTGGGCTTCGGGCCAACAGCAAAGGCTCCTGGAGGCGGTGGTGGAGGGGGCGTCCCTTCCTGCCTCCAGCTCCAGACACCGCTGCCGCGTTCCTGAGTTCTCAGTCACGTCGCCCCGACTTCTGCTTCTGCTGTCACGTCCTCTTCTCTCAATTTTTTATCGTGGTAAGATAACCCCAACCAAATTCGTCGTTTAGACCATTTAAAAATCCAGTGGTGCTAAACAGTCGCATGTTGTACAACCACCACTTCGGTTTCCAGAACTTCCTTTCCTTTTGCAGAAAGCAGCAAATCAGAGGCTGAAGTGACAAGGGTTACACCCTATGCAAGGGTCTGGTTGCCTTCCACAGCCAGAGTCTGAAGTGAAGTGACAAAGTTACACTTCTGTGCAAACAAAGACTCCGCCCCAGGCTGATCCGTTGTGGAAAGCAAAGGCTGTGAAGGGAGTTGCCTCTGGTCATTTTGTTGCTTAGGTGTGGAAAGGGGGGGTTTTCCTTTTGGTTTCGTCCTAGGAAGCCAGCATGAGTCAACCTTAGGTTATCTGCCTCTTGACCCTGTTCTCCTGCCTCACTGGTAGCCTCTGTCCTGTGTGTTTCATAGAAGTGGGATTAAACGTCTGTCCTTTGTGTCAGGCTTGTTCTCGTAACATCACGTTTCTCAGGGCTTGTCCCTGTTGTGACATGGACTTCATCCTTTTTGTGACTGAATAGTATCCCACTGCACGCATGCGGGTGTGTGGGTGTGCAGGTGGGTGTGTGGGTGTGCGTGCGGGTGTGGTTGTGGTGTGTGTGTGTACAGGTGTGCATGAGGGTGTGTGTGTGGGTGTGGCGGGTGTACGTGTGGGTGTGTGTGTGGGTGTGGGTGTGGCGGGTGTACGTGTGGGTGTGTGTGCAGGTGTGAGTGTGGGTGTGCAGGTGTGCGTGAGGGTGTGGGTGTGGCGGGTGTACGTGTGGGTGTGTGTGTGGGTGTGGTGGGTGCGCGTGAGGGTGTGTGTGTGGGTGTGGTGGGTGCGCGTGAGGGTGTGGTGGGTGCGCGTGAGGGTGTGGTGGGGGCACGTGAGGGTGTGTGTGTGGGTGTGCGTGAGGGTGTGGTGGGTGCGCGTGAGGGTGTGGTGGGTGTGCGTGAGGGTGTGGTGGGTGCGCGTGAGGGTGTGTGTGCGGGTGTGGCGGGTGTGCGTGAGGGTGTGATGAGTGTGCATGTGGGTGTGGCGGGTGTACGTGTGGGTGTGTGTGTGGGT
>NC_045449.1:76814035-76825026 GCF_002776525.5 Piliocolobus tephrosceles | reverse complement strand
GATGAGTGTGCATGTGGGTGTGGCGGGTGTACGTGTGGGTGTGTGTGCAGGTGTGCGTGAGGGTGTGTGTGTGGGTGTGCGTGTGGGTGTGCGTGTGGGTGTGGTGGGTGCGCGTGAGGGTGTGTGTGCGGGTGTTGCGGGTGCGCTTGAGGGTGTGGCAGGTGTGCGTGAGGGTGTGATGAGTGTGCGTGTGGGTGCGCATGCAGGTGCGTGTGCATGTCTGTGTGGTTGATCCATTCGTATCTGGCTAGACGCTGGGCCATTTCTACCTTGTGGTGAACAGCACTGCTGTGAACGTTGTTGTGTATTTTCTGTTGAGCCGTCTTCTCCGTTCTCTTGGGTGTCGACTGCGCGGAGTTGCTGGCTGTGTGTAATTCAGCTTCTTGAGGAACAGCCAAACCATCTCCACAGCAGCTGCCCCGTTTCACTTTCACCTCAGCAGTGCCCAAAGGGACCCATCTCTCTACATCCTGGTCAACACGTGTTACTTTGTAGATTTTTGTTTTATTTTTCATCATAGCCATCCTGACGCCCATGAAGTGGGTCTCCTGTGTCTTGGTTTTTGTTTCCTTGATGACTCGTGACGCAGAGCCCGTTCCATGTCCTCGGCCGTGTGTGGTCTTTGCGGATCTGTCTATTCATGGCTTTTGCCCTTTTTTAAACTGGATTTTTGTCTTTTTTGTTTGTTGTGTTGTAGGATTTCTTTATAGATTTTGGATACCAGAGCCCTATCGGAGCTATAACTTGCAAATATTTTTTCTCATGCTGTGGCATCTTTCCGCTGCACTGAGAGTGCCCTCTGAAGCACCAAGTTTGCATCCTGGCGACCTCCCGCTTAACACTCTTTTTCCCTTGGTTGCTTGTGCATTTGACGTCATATCCGAAGAACACGTACGCCTGTTTTTCTGAGAGTTTTGTAGTTTCTGCTCTTGTTTTTAGGTCTTTGATTCGTTCTCAGTTAGTTTTTGTGCAGTCGTCCCTCGGTATCCACCTGGGATTGGTTCCGGGACTCCCCATAGATACCAAATCCACAACGCTCAAATCCTTGATGTAAACGAGCTCAGATTCACGTGGCCTGGGCCTCGTCCTGCAGAAAAGACACGATGCTCTGCAGACTGGCAGGGCCGCAGCAGCCACGTGCGTTTCTTGGAGCGCTGCGCCATTGCAGGGCTGAGTGTAAACACAGAACGGTCCCTGCTTTGTCCAGCCCCCCACACAGCAGTAAGGCTCAGCGGCGGAAACCTGGCTCCTCAGCAGGGCATGGCTGGGCCCTCCCTTCTCGGCCCAGTCCACCAAGAACGGGACATGCCCGCCACGCCCCATGGCATCTGCGCTGAGTGTCCCAGTGTCTTCCCTTTTCCCAGTTCTGTGTGCAAAACCCTAAATAAGTCTTTTTCTTTTTTTCTTTTTTTTTTTTTTTTTTTGGATTGGAGGCTCCCTCTATCACCCGGGCTGAGTACAGTGGCACAGTCTCGGCTCACTGCAACCTCCACCTTCCGGGTTCAAGCAATTCTCCTGCCTCAGCCCCCTGAGTGGCTGGGATTACAGACGCACACCACCAAGCCTGGATAATTTTTGTATTTTTAGTAAAGACAGGGTTTCACCAGGCTGGCCAGGCTGGTCTCAGACTCCTGACCTCGGCCTCCCAAAGTGCTGGGATTACAGGTGTCAGCCACCACGCCAGGCCAAATGTGTCTTTTTTGCAAGGGCTATTATAATTTGGGGGGATCTTTATATTTTATATTTATTTGAAGTAAGTATTTATTTAAGAGAAAAAATATGTAAATATGTTTACCATCAGGACAGATATTTTAAGTGAAAAAAAACCACGTTAAAAGCTGTGTCTTGTGCATATTCTCTCACTTTAGGGAAGATTTTCACAGGATTTTTCTTGTGTTTTTAATTTGTTTTAAAATTTTCCAGTCCTGGGATTTAATCATTAAAAAGTGCTTGCTGAGAATTAACTTGAGTTTCACTAGACCTTGGTTGGAGAAGGAAGGGGAGAGTCAAGGGCAGGACCCCACCCTCCTTCCCAGAGCTGGCCGGGCCGGCCCCGCACCCCCGCACTGTTGGCCACCTCCGAGCCACCTCGAGACCCAGGGCCCTTCCTGTCGGAGCCAGAACTGAAACATCGGCTTTCCCCAGTGTGTCGGGGGGTGATTCAGGGCAAGTGTTGAGGAGGAAACCCCAGTTCGTGGTGGGGAGGTCACGCATGCAGTTCGAGGGGCGGTTGAAGGTCAAGGGTCAAGGGTCGAGGGTCCTGTTCCACTCCCGGGCCCGCACACACGCACACGCTGCCTGCACACATGGGCACATATGTACATGCAGAAGCACACACACATGAATGCACACGCTGCCCACACACACACGTGCACGCACACACTGCACACAGCACCAGACCCAGTACCCATGCCTGGAGGCAGCTGTGTCCCCCCCACCGCGTGTGCGCACTCTTCCTCTCTGTGTCCCCCCACTGCGGGTGCACGCTCTTCCTCTCTCGTTCACAGATATATGCACACACGGGCAGCACGCCCTGTCCCAGCCAAAGGAAGTGGTCACCTCCAGACCCCGTGCCTGGAGCCGGGCCGGCCCCTGCGCCCGGTGTGCACAGAAGGTGGCAGCCTGGCGGTGCCACGGGAGGCCCCTGGGGTCCGGGTGTGCATGGAGCACCCGGGGCTTTGAGCAGCGCAGTGCTTGCCTAGCTCCGAAGTGGTTCCTACCAAGAGAAGACGCGGACATGACCGCCCAGCAGCACTGTGCTGCCCAGTGAGGCTTCGCGTGCTGGGACGTGGTGCTGGCCGGGCTGCGCCAACCAGGCCCTGTAGCCACTGGCATGTGATTGACACCCAGAGTGTCTCGGGTCATCCCCCGGCCCTGCGCCGCGTCCTGCCGCAGAGTGACTCACATTCGGCTGTGTCTGCCGGCGACGTTTTGAAGTGCGAATCGCTCTTTCCTCAGGGGTCACTTCCTCTAACGAAAGCAGTGTTTGAGTCAACAGGGTGGCTTGGTTTGGCTGCAGACACTCTTGGAAGTCAGTTCTGTGGGGTTGCCGAGCCCTGCAAACACCTTCAGAGGGTCACTGGTCGTGGCCCTTTCTGTTCCGGCTTCGGAGGGGAAGCGCACAGACCTGGCCAGAGTGTTTGGCGCCATGGAGGGTGGTCAGCAGAAGCTTGTACGGGGCTGGGGAAGGGGATCTGGGGTCCTGCTCTCAGACACCTGCAAGCCCAGCTGTGAGCCGCCTGCCCACAGTGCGAGTTCACACCGCGGTCGTCGCAGGCCTGGCACGGTTGGGTGGGGGCAGGACCTGTTTACGGCGAATTCCCTGAGCCTCGGTTCCCCGGGGGCTGGACGAGTAGGCAGGCCCCTCGAGCGGTCTGTCTGCCGGACTGGGCCGCACTCCCGGGACAGGAATAGCTGTTCTGCCATTTGGGTTGGGTCTTCTGCGACTGGCAGGGGTACCCAGATGGTCACAGGTGTTTTAAATCGTCAGGGTCCTGTCTGCTTTGTGTCCTCCTATTAACGGACCATCAAGGCGTCTCCAGCTTTCGTTGTGGACTTGCCGTTTTCTCCTTTCAGTTCCTTTGGTCTCGGTGCAGCGTCTGTGCTTCCATTTCCTGTCCAGTGTGACCCCCAGGCCTGGGCCTGTGAGTGGGTGGTGGTCCCAAGGCTGTGCACCTGGCCCTGCCCACGCTGGCAGCCGCGGGAGCACACGAAGGCGTCAGAGCTCTGTGCCGTGCATGACACAGGGCCCCCTCCTTCAGGGGAGGGTTCCAGAACTCTCCAGCCCCTTCCTCCCGCCCACAGCCCCAGGTCCCTCTGGCCCCTGGAGTGTGGTGTGGTCAGGACGGAGGGCAGCGTAGCCCCCACGCCTCCTTCCCAGCCTTGGTTTCTGCTGGTCCTCGCCTTGGTTTCCTACTCGGAGGCCCCCGTCGCCGCCACGGAGCTGCCCCCACCCCGGCGCTTGCCCGTGCCTGGAGGACTCGCCGGGCGCCTGGCGGTCCAGGCGCAGCCCCTGGTGCCCTCCGCTGACCGAGCCCCTCCCTGGAGCCGGTGGAGCCCGTGTCCCCGCTCTGTCCTCGCCGTGTCCGTCACGTCCTTGTGCCCTCGTTTCGGGGTCGTTCTCACTAAAGGATGGATTGAGTTGTTTGCCGACAGATGCGTGGTTCTGTCCGGTGGAAGCACAGACCGGCCTGGGTGTAATTGCTGTGGTTTTTCCCCAAGAACCATTGACGTTTGACCCCAGCATGGCCGTGTGGGAGGTGCTGGGGTCTCAAGGGGACCCCTCGTGCACAGATGAACACCTCCCGCCGCGCTGGGTGAGCCCTCGCGGGAACACACTGCGCCCCACGAGGCCGGGCTGTGGAACGGACCCGCTGCCTTGGTTTCTCTCCTGCATCCTCCCTTGCCATGTGCTCTCTGCACACACCACACCCCTTCCGCTCTCCACCCTGGGTGAAAGCAGCCTGAGGCCCTCCCAAAGGCAGCTGCCCAGTCTTGGACATTCCCCCAACCAGAACCGTGAGCCGAATGTCCTGTCAGTGATGTTTTACCTTCTTGTTTTATACCAAGTCTCCGGAATGCCCTGTGTATTCCCACACACAGCTCACCTCAGTGAGGACCTGCCACAGCTCAGGGGCTTCAGCCACATGTGACCAGGGCACGGCCACACGGGGCGCAGAGGCCTCGCGTCGCGGCCACACTGGGCGCAGAGGCCTCGCGTCGCGGCCACACTGGGCGCAGAGGCCTCGCGTCGCGGCCACACTGGGCGCAGAGGACCTGGGTTTGGTTTTTCAGGTCGGCCTCACCACCGTGCAAACGGCGGAAGCTCCAGGTGTCCGGCTGCAGAGTAAACCTGCCAGAAAATGCTTCTGGATGTTTTGGCAAGCAGAAGTTGAAAACAGGAAGCTAAATTGTTGCTTTGTAATCGTGAAATCCGTTTTTCTGATGGTTGAGGGAAGGCTGTATTTGTCGGGGCAGATGTTTCACATTTGCTGGGAATGGCAGCCTCTCAGGGGCCTTGGGGCCCGTGTGGTATCCACTGACATGCCAAGCCCCCTGCCTGGAGCTGGCACCAGGTGCTGTGGCCTTGGCTGGCCTGGCTTCCAGGACCCCCTCAGGGCTCTTCCTGACGTCCCGGGGGCCACCCGTCTGGCAGGCACCCGCCCGTCACAACGCAGAGGCACCAAAGCTTTGACGTGCAGAATGTAGGATGCTCAAAATTATCCCATAGAACTGCGTTATTTCATTTTAAAACGTTCATTCCGAGAGTTTCCTTGGTGATAGCAAAGATTTTTGTAAAAAATTTTTGGCCAGGCACGGTGACTCACGCCCAAAGTCCCACAGCTTTGGGAGGCCAAGGTGGGTGGATCGCTTGAGCTCAGGAGTTCAAGACCAGCCTGGGCAACACGGTGAAACCCCATCTCAACAAAAAATACAAAACTTAGCAAGTTGTGCTGGTCCACACCTGTAGTCCCATCTTCTCAGGAGACTGAGGCAGGAGGAGCGCTTGAGCCACGGAGGTGGAGGCTGCAGTGAGCTGTGATCACGCCACTGCACTCCAGCCTGGGTAACAGCAAGACTCTGCATTAAAAAAAAAAGAAATTAAAAGATGGAGTCTTGCTATATTGCCCAGGCTGGTATCAGCACAGCACACTGTAGCCTCAAACTCCTGGCCTCAGGCGAGGCTCAAACTGCACCTCAGCCTCCGTGCTGGGACCACTGGCGTGTGCACCATCACACCGGGCTTTAAAATTTTTATTTCGGCCAGGGCAGTGGCTGACGTCTGTAATCCCAGCACTTCGGGAGACTGAGGCAGGTGAATCACTTGAGGCCAGGAGTTCAAGAGCAGCCTGGACAACATAGCAAAACCCTATCTCTACTAAAAATACAAAAATCAGCCAGGCGTGGTGGTGAACACCTGTAGTCCCAGCTACTTGGGAGGCGGAGGCTGCAGTGAGTAGAGATTGAGCCACTGCACTCCAGCCTGGGCGACAGAGCGAGACTGTCTCAAAACAAAACAAAATAAATTTTCTTTTCTTTTTTGTTTTTTGTTTTGTTTTTTTGAGACGGAGTCTCGCTCTGTCACGCAGGCTGGAGTGCAGTGGCACAATCTCAACTCACTGCAAGCTCCGCCTCCTGGGTTCAAGTGATTCTCCTGCCTCAGCCTCCCAAGTAGCTGGGACTACAGGCACCTGCCACTGCGCCCGACCAATTTTTATATTTTCTGTAGAGACGGGGTTTCACCGTGTTGGCCCGGCTGGTCTCGAACTCCTGACCTCAGGTGATCCACCAACCTCAGCCTCCCAAAGTGGTGGGATTACAGATGTGAGCCACCACGCCTGGCTAATTTTGTATTTTTTGTAAAGACGGGGCTTCTCCCTGTTGGCCAGGCTGGTCTCGAACTCCTGACCTCAGGTGATCCGCCTGCCTCGGCCTCCGAAAGTTCTGGGATTACAGACATGAGCCACCGCGCCCGGCCAACAAAACAAATGTTAAGGCTATGCCTTTGCCGTCAGGCCCAGGCACCCCCAGCTTCAGGTGCCCACAGGTGTGACGTCTGTCCCTGCAGGTTCGGTTAGAATTCCCACTCTTTTGGATTTCATGTAAGTGGAGTCACACCATGTGCACGCGTGACTGCCTCCCTTCACTGTCGCCAGACATCCCGCTGCCCTGACCGGCAGTTTGTTCCATGGGGTGCTGGTGAGGACTCCACTGGACTCACGGTACGGGCACCACAGGGCTTATCTGTTCACTGTTGATGGACATTTGGGGCTACTGTGCATGGAGCTGCCGTGAACACACACGGACGGTGCTGGACGGACGTGTCTGCATTTTTCTTGGGTGAATGTCCAGGACGGGACTGGCTGGCTGCGTGGAAGTCTGTGTTTACCTCTAAGACCCTGCTCTGCTCTGCAACGTGGCTGTGCTGTTTTCCTTCCCTTCAGCATGATGTGAGATTTTTACTTGGTGTTGTCAGTGTTTATTTTTATTTTTACTTTTTATATTTTAAGAGACAGGGTCTCCCTCTGTCGCCCAGGCTGGAGTGGGTGCCATGGTGCGATCACAGCTCACGGCAGCCTTGACTTCTGGAGCTCAAAGGACCCTCCCGCCTCAGCCTCCTGAGTGGCTGGGCCTACAGGCGAGCGTCACCATGCCCAGCTAATTTATTATTATTATTCTTTGTAGAGTTGCCCAGGCTGGTCTCATAGTCCTGGGCTCAAGCGATTCTCCCGCCTCAGCCTCCCAAAGGACTGGGATGGCAGGTGTGGGTCACTGTGCAGTATTTCAGTTTTTAAAACTGTAACAGTCCTGGAGGGCGCAGTGGTATTTCATTGCAGTTAGAATTTTGCTTCTCCATCTCTGGAATCTACAAACAGGTGTACGTAGCACCCCCACCCGCACAGTGTGACAGCCCAGAACGTCTCCAAACATTGCCACATGTTTCCTGGGGGCACATCAGCCCAGGTGAGGACCACGGTGCTGACGTGGGCCCGTCTTAACCAGCCGGCTTCCTCAGGATGGACGAGAACCAGAAAGTCTTTGGGCTTTAAAGGGATCCACCGTGAGACGAGGTTCTCAGCCGCTGTTTCTCCACCCGCTGTGCGTGCTCACACACACAGCACTTCAGGGACGTACTCAGATGCTGGCGTAATCTCAGTGTCGGTGATACGAAAACGTCACCACCTTAGCCACCCAAGAAAGAAGATGAAAGTGCTAATGAGTGAAAATGTCGTGGGCTCAATGGTGTCCCCCAAAAAGATATGTTGGTGTCCTCACCCCCAACCTCAGAATGTGGCGTTATTTGGAAACAAGGTCTTTGCAGATGCAAAGTTAAGATGAGGTTGTTGGGTGGACGTTCCCGCCGAAAGCTCATTTCACCGATGACCAGTCACGTAGAGCCTGTTTTCACGACCTAATCGTTTACGTCTGAGGAAGTGTTTTCAACCTCTCGCGTGTTTTTAACCCATTGCCTGTCTTCTTCTTAATGGGTGCTGAGGGTTCTTAGTGTTCGCTGAACGTGCGTCCTCAGTGAAATGCACGTATCGCAAATGCTTTCTCCCGGCCTGGATTATCTCTTCATTTTCTCTGCAGGTTCTTTCAAAGAACCAAAGATTTGGCTTTGACGGCATCTGGTTTATCCGTTTCTTCTGCTGATTTGAGCCTCCTGTGTTACCTGAGAAACTTCTGCCTACCCCGTAATCACGAATGTTCTCCTGGATGAGCTTGTGGCCTCTTTTGTGTTCAGCTCACTGAGGTCCGGTCTGAGGTTGGGAGTTTGCGTTTGGAGCCCGAGGCGAGGGTTGAGGCCGTTGTTTGTAAGGACCTCAGTGGGTCCTGTGCCATCTCTCATTTCCCCCACTGACGCCCTTGACATCTTCAGCAAACATCAAACCCCAGCCAGGCGGCTCTGCTTATGGTCTCTCTTGTGTTCCGTTTAGCTGTGTCTGCCCGTAAGCTGATACCAGTCAACCTTGATTACCATAGCTTTATGGTAAATCTTGAAACCTAGTCATGAAACTTCTCCAACTTCGTTCATGGTTTTCAAAATTGTTTTGGCTCTTCTAAGTCCTTTGTGTTTCCG
Organism: Piliocolobus tephrosceles; assembly: GCF_002776525.5. Classification (NCBI taxonomy): domain Eukaryota; kingdom Metazoa; phylum Chordata; class Mammalia; order Primates; family Cercopithecidae; genus Piliocolobus; species Piliocolobus tephrosceles. The sequence continues at coordinate 76,816,445 of NC_045449.1, read as the reverse complement.
TATACATTTTAGACTCTTCCGTGGAGCCAGGCATGGTGGCTCACACCTGTGATCCTAGCACTTTGGGAGGCTGAGCTGGGAGGATCGCTTGAGGCCAGGAGTTTAAGACCAGCCTGAGCAGCACAGTGAGACCCCGTCTCTACAAAAGAAATGTAGAAAAATGGCCAGGCATGGTGGTGTGCACCTGTCGTCCCAGCTACTTTGCACATTTGGTAGAATTCAGGGACGCTGTCTGGCGCTGGGCTTTTCTTTGTGGGGTCTTCTCTTGCCGCTTGCTTATTAGTGATTCATATTTTCTATTTCTTTTTGAGTCAGTTTTCATGGTTTACATCTTTCTAGGACTCATGTGTTTCATCCAAGTTATCTCATTATTCTCCATATCCTTTTATGCTATTTCATGTTTTTCTCCTGATTAAAAGTAGCGTGTTTACTTTGGATTTTCACAGAAAACTTTTCCATCTATCAGAAGCAGAGAGGAGTCCTTTTGGTGAGGCCTGCAGGTGGGACTGGGTTTGGCCGCTGGTCTCCCTTTGCCTCCTCCCCTCATCTCTCAGCCGTGGGGCCCACACACGTCCCCTTGAGTCCCTGTCCCTGTGGAGAAAGGACACAGATTCATCTGTCACTTTCTCATGATACTTTGCGGAAATAAACTGTAGGTTGTTTGTGACAAGCTGTTCTTTTCTGCTAACTCTGTCAATGTTCATTGCTCCTAGGTTTTCACCGCAAATGGTCCAACGGTGATCATGCCCACCTGGTTCTGTTCGCGGGCGTGGTTTTCCCACGTGGGCCCCTTTGACGAGGGAGGTCAGGTAAGGGCCGAGAGGCGGGAATCGGGTCCCTCCCCCGGGCTTGGGGCCCTGTCTTCTGTGTGTGGGCTCCGCACACTGGGCACCCTCCGCTCTGCCATGCCTCTGGGGCTCTGGAGAGTTAGGAAACCCCTGCCCCGGGGGTCCTCCCGGTGCCCCTCCTGGCACCCGCCAGCATCTCAGTTGTTTTGCTGAAAGCGGGGGGCTTCTGCGTGAAGGCTGTGGATGCCCCGGGCATCTGTACCTGACCTGCAGTGGCTCCAGGTGACCATCCTGGTTTAAAAGCTGTGTGTGGGAAAGCACAGGACACGGAAGCTGTTTGCAGAGCTGTCTCTGGGACAATAGAGGAAGAAGAGCCCATTCTTCTCACCGCGGTGCACCTGCAGGCGTCTGCGTCCCCGTCCTCCCCGTCAGGGTGCACCTGCAGGCGTCCGCGTCCCCGTCCTCCCCGTCAGGGTGCACCTGCAGGCATCTGTGTCCCCGTCCTCCCCATGGGGGTGCACCTGCAGGCATCTGTGTCACCGTCCTCCCTGTCAGGGTGCACCTGAAAGTGTCCATGTCCAGACCGGGCCGGCTCTAGCCTCTGCCTCCCTGTGGGGACTGAGGAGCCGAGGGCTGGGGTGTCACCAGCAGAGAGCTGGCCACATTTGCCCATGCTGGTCTCTAGTTGCAGGGAGACTGGACACAGAGACCAGTGGAGGGTCCTGGCACAGGGTTCCTGGGGTGTCCAGAGACCCCAGGCCAGTGACTTAAGATTTAGCCTCCACCTCCTACTCTTGTGACAGGGACCAAGTTCGTCTGTCCTGCTCTGAGCCTCGGCTTCCTCATCGGGACAACAGGGTCAGGCATTCCACAGCTCACGGGGCCACACCAGGGTCCCCACTGCCCCGCTACGTTGGACCCCGGCCTGGGTGGTCCCTCATTGTCCAGGTCTCTGGGGTGCAGATGGGGCAGAGCCGTGTTTTCCCAGGGTGGGGCAGGCTCTCAGCCTGCAGCTCCCCCATAATTAATCTCTGGGACACCGATGGCAGTGGGTACAGCTCCAAGCAGGTGCTGCCAGGAAGCGTGGCCGTCGCTGGGGCCTGCAGGAAGCTGTGTGGGAAATGGTAAACAGAAGATGTTCCATGGGAAACACTAATTTAAGGTTTTTTTTTTTTTTGAGACAGAGTCTCTCTCTCTCTCTCCCAGGCTGGAGTGCACTGGTGTCAGCCTCCTGGGTTCAGGCGATTCTCCTGCTTCAGCCTCCCGAGTGGCTGGGACTACAGGCACCCGCCACCACACCCGGCTAATTTTTGTATTTTTGTAAAGACAGGGTTTCACCATGTTGGCCAGGCTAGTCTCAAACTCCTGGCCTCAAGTGATCCGCTCGCCTCAGCCTCCCAAAGCACTGGGATCACAGGCAGGAGCCACCACATCCGGCCTGATTTCAGGATCTTATCATCCTTAAACCGTGGCCGAGCAGCCTCAGGATTCAGAAGTGCATGAGGCCGCAGCCTGGATGGGGAGCTCCTGGAGGAAAGGAAAAGCCCATCCCTCCCTTGTTCTGAGACCAGAGAGCAGGGCCGGGGATCAGAGATCAGGGCCAGGGGCCAGGGATCAGGACC
>NC_045449.1:76809092-76814025 GCF_002776525.5 Piliocolobus tephrosceles | reverse complement strand
CAGGGCCGGGGATCAGAGATCAGGGCCAGGGGCCAGGGATCAGGACCAGGGATCAGAGCCAGGGACCAGGGATCAGGATCAGGGATCAGAGCCAGGGACCAGGGATCAGGGCCAGGGACCAGAAATCAGGGCCAGGGATCAGGGCCAGGGGCCAGGGATCAGGACCAGGGATCAGGGCCAGGGGCCAGGGCCTGGGGCTCAGGGATTAGGACTGTGATGGGGCCATGGATGGAGCAAGTGAGGGCTTTGGGGCCTGAGGAGGCCTCGGGTGACAGGGACAACAGCAGTGTCGGCCACCAAGATGGGGATGGACAGTGTTTCCTTGGCTTCTGCCACATCCTCTTCAGAGAAATGAGTCAAGCAGAAGTCACAAGGCACCCTGAGCCAGAAGCTCGGTGTGGGGCTGATCTCAGCCACCTCTCTGTGGGCCCCGGGGTGGAGCAGCGGAAGGGCAGGCGGCCAGAACAGCAGGGGACCAACCAGGTGGACGTGGGTGGTGCGGACCCTGAGGCAGCCAGACTCGGAGGCCAAGCCAGGGCCAAGGGGGCTGCAGAAACGGTCACCAGGAGCTGAAACATGCAACGGGGAGATTCCTGACTGGAAAGTGCATCCACTTCTGCGTTCACAGAGGAAGGATGGGAGGGCAGGTGTGTCTGAGATTTGGAGGTGGGCGTGGCGGCGCCTGGAGACACCCACTTTTGGTAGGGAGTCCTCTGTGGGCAACCATCATAGGCCCTTAAATAAGAAGAAAAAACCTGATGTTTTCTTGGTTCGAAACAGGTTTATAGCCGGACATAGGGGCTCATGCCTGTAGTCCCACGAGCTCAAGAGGCAAAGGCAGGAGGATCGGTTGAGGCCGGGAGTTCAAGACCAACCTGGGCAGCACCAGGAAACCCCATTTCTAACAAAACGAGACAAAGTAGAAACAGGTTTCTGAGGGCAGGTCTGTCCTGAAGGAAGCTTATCACTGCCACAGGAAGGACTCGAACCACCACCCGGCACAACAGCCACGCTTCAGATGTTTTCCTGTCCGTGGGGCACATTCCTAGGGTTGGACGCACGCGAGGCCAGGCGCGTGTTCGGTTTTGTGAGGCAGGTCCCCGGGCGCCGCCGTTGGGCCCCCGTCCCCGCGTCTGCATGAGAAGTTTCCCGTCCCTCAAACTCCTCACCAGACCCTGGTGTTGTCAACTTTCTTTTTTTTTTTTTTTGAGACGGAGTCTCTCTCTTGTCTCCCAGGCTGGAGTGCAATGACGCAATCTTGGCTCACCACAACCTCTGCCTCCCGGGTTCAAGCGATTCTCCTGCCTCAGCCTCCCCAGTAGCTGGGATTACAGGCGCCCACCACCTCGCCTGACTTTTTGTATTTTTAGTGGAGCGGGCTTCACCATGTTGGCCAGGCTGGTCTCGAACTCCTGACCTCAGGTGATCCACCCGCCTCGGCCTCCCAAAGTGCTGGGATTACAGGTGTGAGCCAACGCACCCGGCTGGTGGTGTCAACTTTTTAACTTGGCCTGTTCTAGTTGGAGTCCGTGGTTTCCTATTGTGCTTTCATTCTGCACGTCCGGGATGGCTGACAATGTTGAAGGGCATCTCACGTGGTGACGGGCAGCTTCTGTGTTATTTGGTGGTGTGTCCGGCTCATCGGCCTGCTGTCTTCTCGTTGTTGGACTGTGGGTGCTCCTGTTGGACGTTTACTTTGTGAATATTCCCTCCCGTTTTGGTCTGTCTGGGACCACCCTTGCCCCCAGGTGCTCTGCTTGTCCCGGATTCTGCCCTCAGCCCCTCCAGGCCGGGACTTCGGGTTTCCATGCCCTCCTTGCCCTCCTTGCCCCTGCAGCACCACTTCCTCAGGCTCTGGCCGCACCCAGTCTCCTCTGAAGGTGCTGGCTGCTCAGCCACGGACAGCCGGGAGCCATCACCTGCTTTTGACTTTTTAAATTTCTCTGCACATTGAAGGTTTGCATTGTGGTCCAGTGGTGGTCTCTGTACTTAAGCCTTGTCTAAACACCTTGAATCCCCTGTATGTTGCCTACACAACAATCAATGAGATTATTGGTTTCCTATTTTTCTTTCCTTTTCCCCTCCTCCTGTCCTCCTTTTTTTTTTTTTTTTTTTTTTTTTTGAGACGGAGTCTCCCTCTGTCGCCCGGGCTGGAGTGCAGTGGCCGGATCTCAGCTCACTGCAAGCTCCACCTCCCAGGTTCACGCCATTCCCCTGCCTCAGCCTCCCGAGTTGCTGGGACTACAGGCGCCACCACCACGCCCGGCTAATTGTTGTATTTTCAGTAAAGACAGGGTTTCACCATCTTGGCCAGGTTGGTCTTGAACTCCTGACCTCGTGATCCACCCGCCTCAGCCTCCCAAAGTGCTGGGATGACAGGCTTGAGCCACTGCCCTGGCCCTTTTGTTACACGGTTTCTACTTAGGTCCAAGGACGAACATCCATACACGAGTCTTGCACTCTTGTCCCGATCTGTGTAGTCTCCCACCTGCAGTCACATCCGGCGTCCACCGTCGCGGCTCTGGCCGGGTGTCTGGTCCCCGTGTGTCTGGAGCCACAGCTCTCTGTGCGGCCGTGCCCGTCAGAACTGCGTTCCTGGAGGCGGAGGCTGGAGGAAGCCGCCGGCTGTGCGGGAAGTTCTTGGTCCGTGCGCCGTCCGTCGCCACTTCGTGTGACTGTTTTGAGAAGTCCGGTGTGCAGTGAATCTTGCCTTTGTAAGTTTTGTGGCCTTTTTGCCTGGGGACGCTGAGAATTATTTTGATTGCTGAAGTCTAATCGTTTCACCGGGGTCTGCCTTCAGGTTGACCTGGTGGTGCTTTTCAATGTGTAGAAACAGATCTGCTTTCATTTCTGGACATTTTTCTTGGATTGCGGTTTTAAATACTAGCTATGTCCATTGTGTGTTTTGTTTTGTTTTGTTTTGAAGACTCCAGTTCTACGTAGATTTTCTTAGTCTTTCTAACTTACCTTTTCACTTTGTTATATAATTTCTATTTTCCTTTCTTCAATGTCCCTTATTACATTTTTAATTAAAATCTATTTTCTCTTAAGGATCTTGTAATTTAGTCTTCATTTTTCATATATTTTGTTCCTTTTTTTTTTTTGAGACAGGGTCTCACTCTGTTACTGAGGCTGGAGCGCAGCAGCTCGATCTCAGCCCACTGCAGCCTCTGCCTCCCAGGTTCAAGCAATCCTTGTAGCTCAGCCTCCCAAGTAGCTGGGACTACAGGTGCGCACCACCACACCCAGCTACTTTTTTCATTTTTGATAGAAACTGGTTTTGACATGTTGCCGAAGCTGGTCTCGAACTCCTGGGCTCAAGCAATCCACCCCCCACCTCAGCCTTCCAAAGTGCTGAGATTAAAGGCATGAGCCACCACACCCAACCAATTTTGTCTCTCTCTCTCTCTCTCTTTTTTTTTTTAAGTAGAGATGGGGTTTCACCGTGTGTTAGCCAGGATGGTCTTGATCTCCTGACCTCGTGATCCGCCCACCTCGGCTTCCCAAAGTGCTGAGATTACAGGCGCAAGCCACTGCACCCAGCCAATTTTCTCTCTTCTTAATATTCCTTTTTTTAGTTTAATCAGCTCAATTTTATATAAAAGCTTCATTGAGGTGTAATTCACATGCCATACAATTCACCTATTAAAATGTGCAATTCAGTGTTTTTTAGCAAATTTATAGGGCTGTACAATCACCAATCACTACTACCATCTAATGTTAGAACGTGGTCATCCTCCAAGAAACACTTCCTGTACCCAGGGGCACGCCTCATCCACCCCCTGCCAGCCCTGGCCAGGTACTAATGCACTTTCCTGAACGCTCTATTTAGACCCACCCCATTAGGGTCCAGTTTTGCACTTAGTCCTTGAATTTCTGATTCAAGATGGGTCTCCGCCACCTCCCCGCACACCCCACCCCGTAGCCTGAAACACTGGTGGAGGGTGTGGGATTTATCTTGGCGGGTTATTTATGGGAGTCTCTGTTTCCTGGTTTGGAGGTTTGTTGTTGCTGTGGGGGACAGGCTGAATTTTTATCCATGGAAGTGTTTCCAGTTTTTAGTTTTCTCTGCTGGTTTGGTGCAGAAGACTTAGCGTCCCTGTGTCCCACGGACTCCGATTGCTGGGCCTGGGCTGGAGCTCTCCTCGTTCTGTCCCCGCATGGTGACTGCTGCTTCCTCCTGGAGGTTTGCGCTGAGGATGGGGCTCTGGAGAAGGGCGCGTGGCGCTGGGGACGGGCTCTGGGGAAGGAAGGGCGTCCCTGATTCAGCTTCCTTTTGCCTCTCAGGATTGGAGCCTCCAGAGCCTCTGGCCCGGCCTTCCTGGGAGTGACTTTAGCTCGCGCTCTCCTCCTCCAGGCAGTTCTGGGTGCTCCATCCCCAAGGCTGCCCAGATGGTTCTGTGAGCAGGTTGGGGCTGGGCGGCCACACTTCCTCCACTCTCGACATCTTCCCTGATGCCTTTCTGGGTTGTGACGCCTCCCCCTCTCCCTGCACACCACAGGGCAGTCCAGGCACCTGGAGGCAGATTGGGAAAAGCCTGGGGGAGGAGTGAGGCCGTTTGGGGCCCTCAGGTCTCAGCAGCAGCATGCGGGGGAGGGGAGAGAAAAGTGGGACAGACCCTCTGAGTCCCCTCCTCCCGGGGCAGAGGCACCACCCAGGAGCTGCTGTTGACTAAATTCTCACGTTACTGCCAGAAAATAAGAAAACCCCAAGGGTCAGGTTCTTCCTGGTGATAGGAAGAGAGAAGCCGTTTTTGTCTTCCTAAACCTGTAACGTGTTCAGAGTCCCAGTGCTCTTTAGAGCTGCCTTTGAAAACACAGAAAATTAGAGAAAATACCTCAGTGACCCCTGTGAGGGTCCGTGTCCACCGGCACCTGCGGGAGCCCCACCCTGAATCACCCGTGTGAGGGTCCGTGTCCACCGGCACCCACA
>NC_045449.1:76757366-76809082 GCF_002776525.5 Piliocolobus tephrosceles | reverse complement strand
GCCTCACCCTGAATCACCCGTGTGAGGGTCCGTGTCCACCGGCACCCGCGGGAGCCCCCACCCTAAATCACCCGTGTGAGGTAGCACGTGGGCTTCTGTGATTCCTTTGTCTTTATCTTATGGTGGATAAACTTTTAGCAGAGCTGTACACATGATGTTGAGGCCGGTTCTTTGACTCAGCATCTTCTTACAAATCTTCCCACGCCATCGTGGTTTCCGTACAAGGGATGCCCTGCAGAGGTGGAGGTTAGATAGTGCGTTTCTGTTGGGCGCGGAAGCGTGGCACTGCCTGTCTGTCCTGGGAGCAAACGGGCCAGCAGTCGGGCCGTGATGTTTTGAGGCCTTTACTGAACTGCACTTGAAGTTTGAGTGTCAGCCAAGGAGAGAAGAGGCCGGACTTGGTAACAGACTGGCTCTGCTGCTAGGCTCTCAGAAAACCCACCCTTTCCTGGAGCATAGGTGCCCCTGGGCAGGTGACCCAGGTGAGAACCACGAGACCAGACTCCACGCCCTGCTCCTCCCCCCGTTTTATGTTTGAATTTAAGGAAACAACAGGGGCCCAGCTCTGCACAAGGCCCAGAGCCGGCCCCAGACGGACCCACGGCTCAGCCACAGCCCTGGGCTGGGGACAGGTCTGCCCAGGAGAGGAGCAAGCAGAGGGCAGGGGCCACTGGGATGATGGGCCGGGGGAAGGAGGGCCCAGGTTCTCACAGGACAGAAAAGTCTGGTGGGAATGCCAGCAGAATGTTCCAGAGTGGAGGTGTTCGTGGATCAGCCCTGTGGGCTGAGGTTCAAGTTTCTGAGCGTGGACAAGTGAGCGGGGCTGGCACAGGCCCTGGGCTGCCTCCCCACTGCTGGGCTCCCCTGCGTGCAGCCCCTCGCGCCCACCCAGCACCACCGCTCTGCCCACAGTCGGCACTTGGAGTCCCTTGAGCTTCTGGGGCCGCAGCCACTGGCAGGAAAGGGCAGGGACAGAGACTGGACAAGCCGTCCAGGAGCTGCAGCTGCAAGACCCTGACCCACCCAGCCCCTTTCCTCGGCTGCCTGTCGTCCACTTTGCCCTGAGACCTTTGCTGCCCAAAATGGAATTTGGGGCACAACCGAGAACCAGCCCACCCTCCCTTCCCCTCTTTCCCGCCTGTTGAGAAGCTCAGTTGCTCACTCTGTTGGGGTCGCCGCCTCACGTCCCTGTTGAGCCTCTAAACTGGTTTCTTTGCAACAAAAGCCTTTCCACCAGTTCCTGGTTGGCCAGCTGAGCACAGGTGCATCTGGGGCAGGCACACGTTTCCGGGCCCTGGTGATGCCTCTGCTCCCGCCCTGCAGGGCGTCCCGGAGGACCTGTTGTTCTTCTACGAGCACCTCAGGAAGGGCGGCGGCGTCATCCGCGTGGACCAGAGTCTCCTGCTGTACCGATACCACCCGCGGGCAGCCACGCACTCCGTCCTTGAGTAAGTCGGCCCCGCCCGGCCGGGACACCCCGGAGGCCAGGAACGGGGAGGCACCCAAGATCGGGGCCGGGGTTGGTGGGGCTGACCCCGGAGGCCGTGATCAGGCTCTGCCTTGAGACCCAGGGTCTGGTGGGACACGGGGAAACAGCACATCCCGAGGGTCGGGGGCTCGGGGTCTACAAACGGGCGTTTCCCAAGGGTGCCAAGGGTGAAGGCAGACGTCCTCCCCTAGTTCCCAGAGGTGAAACGGCCATGCACTGGGTCATTTGAAACCCTGTGCTCCCTTTAACCCAGCGGGAGTCTCATGAGTGGGGTCCAGCTGGGACCACAGGCCTGGGGGTCACGGCTGCTGTGGAGGGTGGCGGATTCCACTCGGCCAGGGAATCCCAGTGCCCAGTGAGGACAAGCTCAGTGCTGCAGGGCCCGGCTCCCTCTCCCGCCTCACTGTCAGGCGCGGCCACGTGGGCCTCTACAGCTCACAGGCTCCTAACTCCAAAGTCTATGGCTCCAGATGGTCTGGGGGTGCCGCGTGGCTACATTGGAGCCATGGCAGGGGTGAGGCAAATCAGGGTGAAGCGATGTGCATCTGAAATTCCTTCCTTAGATCCGGGCGGGACAATTCCTTCCTTAGAACTGGGCAGACAGTTCCCTCCTTAGAACTGTGAGAACAATTCCTTCCTTAGATCTGGGCAGGATGGTTCCTTCCTTAGAACTCTGCAGAACACAGAGGTCTCGGCCACCTGCCTGCCGCGTGCCACAGCGTTAAGTTGGAATGCAGGCCACCATCTGGGACTTGTGTCTCGGCCCCTGCAGATACTCAGGGCCCCCGGAGTCTCAAGACCCCAGCTAAGGTCATGTGTGGGTGTGGGAGCCGCGAAGGTCCCGGGCCTACGGTGACAGGGTTGAGACTCTCGGCAAGATCCCAGCTCCCCAGGGGGATAAGGTCCAAGGTCACTGGTGGGGCTGGGGTGTAGGCAGGAGGGTCACGAGCTTCCCCACTGGGGGCATCATCCTCACTCCCACATGTTGGGGCCACCCACATCCACACCCGTCTTCCTTCTCCCGCGTCCACACTCCTCTTCCTTCTCATGCCCACTGGCACCGTGGCTGCCTCCTCGTGCTGTGACGTGTCCCTGAAACTTCAGCTCCTTTGCAACATTTCCAGAAATGCTGACTTGTGCTTTTGGGAAAAACTGGGTTTCCACCTTTCCCAGTGCTAAGGCGGGGCCACAGCTTCCTCTGAGGATGTAGAAAGAAAGGCACAGGGGGCCCTGGGGAGCCTGTTCTCCCTGATTAAATAAGAACTTTTTTAAATGTGAAAAATGAAGATGAACCAAATACAGATGTTTCATCATGGCTGCTCCTAAATTTTATCTTCCTATGATGGGCCAACCTTTTCAGACCAGAGACCCCTAGGAAAGCCCAGGAGACAAGGGGCCGTCAAGGAGGCCGGTGTCAGAGGCTCCGCCAACCTCGCGTGCCACCCATGGCTGCAGAGGCCGGCTGCTTCCTTCTGGAGCCTGACTGCTTTCCTCTCTCATGAACCCCATGGGGCTCCTGAGCTGATGTCGGTGGATGAGGATCAGGCTCGTCCCCCTAGAGACACCCAGCAGACCGGGGCTGCTGCGGACAAGATGGCAAAACCCGGTGAGGCTGCGTCACCTGGTGGGCGAGTCCCCGCAGTTGTCTGCAGGAGCTGTGCTCACCCAGGTTGATGCCCACTCACACACACACATACACACTGCACATGCACACACCACACGCACACACACAGCATGCACACAGCCACACAGTACACACAGGCATGTGTGCTCACTGCATACATGTACTCACACTGCATACACCGGTCCTCACTGCACACACGTGTACACATGCATGTACACACAGCCACACAGTACATACAGGCATGTACTCTGACCACCTGCACACACTGTACACATGTGCTCATGTACACACACATGCACTCACTACACGCATGCACAGTGTGCACACCCCGTACACCCCACACACTGTGCACCCCGTACACCCCACACAGTGCACACACCCTGTACACCCCACACACTGTGCACACACCCTGTACACCCCATACACTGTGCACACCCCGTACACCCCACACACTGCACACCCCATACACCCCACACAGTGCACACACCCCGTACACCCCACACAGTGCACACCCCGTACACCCCACACAGTGCACACCCCGTACACCCCACACACTGCGCACCCCGTACGCCCCACACACTGTGCACACACCCCGTACGCCCCACACACTGTGCACACACCCCGTACACCCCACACAGTGCGCGCACACACATGCTTCGGTGTCGTCAAGTCACTGACTGGGACACGCATCTCCCTGTGTCCCAGGCGGGGTCGGGACTATTGAGGTGGCTGCAGAGGGTGGGAAGGAAAAGGTGGTGGACTCCAGGAGGACATCCCTGACCATGCCTAAGCCCTGCAGCTCCCTGAGCTGACAGAGGGGACCCCATGTCCCTCCATCCCATTGCCTGTGGGGGTCCTGCTGCAAACAGGGGGTGCCACAGGGTTGGGGAGGAGTCCAGAGTTTATCCTGGGAGGTGGAGGCAGCAGCAGAATCGTAGAATGGATGAATCCTGCCCCGATCCTGAGGCTGAACCCACAAGGGCCCCGCTCAGGGGAGGCCCGTCACCAGCCAGTGTTCTGTCCGAGACCCAGGGAGGCATGGCCCAGACCCCGTCCCAGAGGAGGCTCCCACGGACACAGCTCCCTTGACAGAGAGCAGAGGGCATCCCAGGACTCGGCCAGGGCAGGGTCTGCCGGGCACAGGGATTCAGCGTGGCTGCCTCGCAGCAGCTGGGGAGGACGGTGTCTGGGACATACCCCAGGCCGTTCTGGCCCCGTTGGCCTCTGCATTCCCAAGCCCTCCAGCCCCTCCAGCTCCTGGGCCTTTGAGACAGGGTCGGCCCAGGCAGCCCCAGGAGCAGGCTCAAGGGAGAGGTGCCCACAGGCAGGCAGCTGACAGCGATGGGGGCATGTTGGGAGGGGCTGGGGCGGGAGGAGAGAGGTTGGGATGGGAAGGGCCCAGGCAGTGATGGGGCAGAGCAGCAGGTCCTAGGAAGGAGCCTGCTCCCGGGACAGCAACCTGGGGTCTGCTTGTCACAGCAGAGGCAGAAAGAACAGAGACCAGGATCCCAGGGGAGTGACAGGGTTTGGGGCAGTGACCCTGAGGCAGAAGATCATGTCTAAGTCTGAATGCTGTGATTTTATGGGATGGTCGCATGTGCCCTTATGGACAAAGGTTTCTCTGGGAAACTGACTTGGGTCAAGTCCAGTTCTCTGCGTCCTACAGAAATTCTGCCTTCCAGAACCTTCTAGATTCTTAAGTGACAGCTTCTCGTCTGTCCCCACCTGTTGGGGTCTGACGGAAGGGGCGAGTCCCCCACCTAGGCCTGTGGCTACATCCAGCTGGGGCAGGTGGCCTGACTGTAGGACAGCCAGTCTCTCTTAGGCATTGGGCCCGGTGTCCACCCCACTGGTGGCGTGAGTGGAGCACACATCATGCGCCTGTATGTTGGCATCTGTGTGCATCTCTGGGGCCCCGGCCTGCCTGTCACCCGCTTCTCCATTGCAGGTCGACCATCTGGGCCCACCGCGTCCGCTTCCTGGAAGAGCAGGCCCTGCCCCGCTGGGCAGCCTTCACCATCTGGAACGCCGGCAAGCAGGGGCGCCGGCTGTACCGCAGCTTGACCGCCGCCAGCCAGCGCAAGGTGGGCACCCTGCCACCCTCCAACACTGCCTGCCCCGCCCCCATACTGTCCCACAGCACAGGCCCCAGCCTCGGCCTGTCCAGAGCTGCCCTTCTGTGCTTGTCCCCAGGTGGTGGCATTCTGTGACGTGGACGAGAACAAGATCAGGAAAGGCTTCTATTGCCACGAGGACTCTCAGGTGTGCAGGGCTGCACGGAATCACCCTTGGGGTCACCCACCTGCTCCAGGGCTGAGGGAGAGCTGCCCGGAGCCTTCCCCCTTGGCAGAGTCCACCTGGGCTGTGCTGGCTCCTCGGGGCCTGCAGGGAGCCCAGCCCCCATCCCCTGGGGGAGAACCCTGCTGCCCCTCGTGGGTCTGGGCCTTGGGGTAGCCCACCCTGGTCCGTTCTGCAGTCAGGTGTTAAGCAGGGGTGGTGGGGGTTGGGGTCCTGCCCTGAATGGCTGCCGCCCAAGCCCTGGCTCCTGTGTGAGGCAACTCAGTGGCTGTGTGCACCCTGAGGGCGTCTCTCCTGGGAAGAGCCGAGCCCGGGCAGGACTGATGGCCACTCTCACCCTCAGGAAAGACCCAAGCCCCAAATACCCATCCTGCACTTCCGAGCCGCCCGGCCACCCTTCGTCATCTGCGTGAAGCTGGTGAGTGTGGGGCCCTTGGCCGTGGGGGGCTTCCGGGTCTCGGGCTCTGCCACGTGGACAGCCTGCCCTGCCATGCGGTGACTGTGTGGCCTGGGATGAGAACCCAGCCGATGGTGGGCATGGGGACAGGCTGTCCACGACGGCACCACAGACCGGGCTGTGAGGTGGTGGCCGCTGCCCTGGGGTCAGGAGGCAGCTGGAGGGTGGCCTGCATGGGTATGAAGGGGGTAGATTCCGGTCTCTCTTCTGTCTTTAAACACCTGTAAAACCAACATCTGTTAGAAACTTGCAAAGCACGAGACCCTACGGTGCCATGTCTGAGGGGCCAAGGCCAGGACCTTCAGCTCCCGTGGACTGAGGTGGCCGCACCGGGGGTGTCCGAAGCCCCTGAGTGCGAATGACCCTTGCCTGGGGTGGGCAGGTGACAGGTACCTCGGGCTCCAAATGCAGCCTTTTTCCCCAAGCGTGGGGAGTCCAGTTGGCTGCAGGGGGCTGAGGTGAGTAGTTTTTTTTTAAATTTTACTTTTAAGTTCCGGGATACATGTGCTGAACATGCAGGTTTGTTACATAGGGTTACCACATTGTGCCAGGGTGGTTTGCTGCACCTGTCAACCTGCCATGTAGGTTTTAAGCTCCGCCTGCATTAGGTATTTGTCCTAATGCTCTCCCTCCCCTTGCCCCCCACCCCCCAACAGGACCCGTTGTGTGATATCCCCATGTCCACGTGTTCTCATTGTTCAGTTCCCACTTACAAGTGAGAACATGCAGTGTTTGGTTTTCTGTTCCTGTGTTAGTTTGCTGAGGACGATGGTTTCCAGCTTCATCCATGTCCCTGCAAAGGACATGAACTCATTCCTTTTTATGGCTGCATACTGTTTCGTGGTATGTATGTGCCATATTTTGTTTATCCAGTGTATCATGGATGGGCGTTTGGGTTGATTCCATGTCTTTGCTATTGTGAATAGTGCTGCAGTAAATATACACGTGCATGTATCTTTATAATAGAATGATTTATGTTCTTTTGGGTATATACCAATAATGGTATGGCTGGGTCAAATGGCATTTCTGGTTCTAGATCCTTGAGGAATCGACACTGTCTTCCACAATGGTTGAACCAATTTACATTCCCACCAACAGTGTAAAAGCGTTCCTACTTCTCCACAGCCTTGCCAGCATCTGTTCTTTATTTTTTAAAAATCGCCATTCTGACTGGCGTGAGACGGTGTCTCATCATGGTTTTGATTTGCATTTCTCTAATGACCAGTGATATCTCATTGTGGTTTTGATTTGCATTTCTCTAACAACCAGTGATATCGCATTGTGGTTTTGATTTGCATTTCTCTTAACGAACAGTGATGAGCTTTTTTTCATGTTTCTTGAACATATGTCTTCTTTTGAGAAGTCTGTTCATGTCCTTTGCCCACTTTTGGATGAGGTTGTTTTTTTCTTGTAAATTTAAGTTCCTTGTAGATTCTGTGTATTAGACCTTTGTCAGATGGACAGATTGCAAAAATTGTCTCTCGTTCCATTCCTGTCACTCTGATGATAGTTTCTGTTGCTGAGCAGAAGCTCTTTAGTTTAATTAGATCCCATTTGTCAATTTTGGCTTTTGTTGCCATTGCTTTTGTTGTTTTAGTCATGAAGTCTTTGCCTATGCCTACGTCCTGAATGGTATTGCCTAGGTTTTCGTGTAGGGTATTTACGGTTTTAGGTTTTAGGTTTAAGTCTTTAATCCATCTTGAGTTAATTTTTGCATAAGGTGTAAGGAAGGGGTCCAGTTTCTGTTTTCTGCATATGGCTAGCCAGTTTTCCCAGCACCATTTATTAAATAGGGAATCCTTTCCCCATTGCTTGTTTTTGTTAGGTTTGTCAAAGATCAGATGGTTGTAGACATGTGGTGTTATTTCTGAGGCCTCTGTTCTGTTCCATTGGTCTATGTATCTGTCTCGGTACCCGTACCATGCTGTTTTGGTTACTGTAGACTTGCAGTATAGTTTGAAGTCAGGTAGCGTGATGCCTCCAAATTTGTTCTTTTTGCCTAGGATTATCTTGGCTGTATGGGCTACTTTTTTGGTTTCATATGAAATTTAAAGTAGTTTTTTCTGCTTCTGTGAAGAACCAGAAATGGTAGCTTGATGGGAAAGGGATTGAATCTATAAATTACTTTATGGCCATTTTTATGATATTGATTCTTCCTATCCACAAGCATGGAATTTTTTTTCCCCCATTTGTTTGTGTCCTATTTCCTTGAGCAGTGGTTTGTAGTTTTCCTTGAAGAGGTCCTTCACGTCTCCTGTAAGTTGTATTCCTAGGTATTTTCTTTTCTTTTTCTTTTTCTTTTTTTTTTTTTTGAGATGGAGTCTCGCTCTGTTGCCCAGGCTGGAGTGCAGTGGCGCGATCTCCAGTCACTGCAAGTTCCGCCGCCTCCCAGGTTCACGCCATTCTCCTGCCTCAGCCTCCCTAGAAGCTGGGACTACAGGCGCCCGCCACCACGCCCGGCTAACTTTTTTGTATTTTCAGTAGAGACAGGGTTTCACCGTGTTTGCCAGGATGGTCTCGATCTCCTGACCTCGTGATCCGCCTGCCTCGGCCTCCCAAAGTGCTGGGATTACAGGCGTGAGCCACCGCGCCCAGCGGGTATTTTATTTTCTTTGTAGCAATTGTGAGAGTTCACTCATGATTTTGCTCTCTGCTTGTCTATTACTGGTATATAGGAATGCTCGTGATTTTTGCACATTGGTTTTGCATCCTGAGACTTCGTTGAAGTTGCTTATCAGCTTAAGGAGTGTTTGGGCTGAGACAATGGGGTTTTCTAAATATACAATCATGTTATCTGCAAACAGAGACAGTTTGCCTTCCTCTCTTCCTATCTGAATAGTCTGTATTTCTTTCTCTTGCCTGATTGCCCTGGCTGGAACTTCCAATACTATGTTGAATAGGAGTGGTGAGAGAGGCCATCCTTTTCCTGTGCCAGTTCTCAAAGGGAATGCTTCTAGCTTTTGCCCATACGATACTGGCTATGGGTTTTTCATAAATAGCTATTATTTTGAGATATGTTCCATCAATACCTAGTTTATTGGGAATTTTTAGCACTAAGAGGTGTTGAGTTTTATTGAAGGCCTTTTTGGCATCTATTGAGATATTCATGTGGCTTTTTCTTTGGTTCTGTTTATGGGATGGATTACGTTTATTGATTTGCATATGATGAACCAGCCTTGCATCCCAGGGATGAAGCTGACTTGATCATGGTGGATAAGCTTTTTGATGTGCTGCCGGATTCAGTTTGCCAGTATTTTATTGATGATTTTCACATTAATGTTCACCAGGGGTATTGGCCTGAAATTTTCTTTTCTTGTGTCTCTGCCAGGTTTTGGAATCAGAATGATGCTGGCCTCATAAAATGAGTTACAGAGGGCTCCCTCTTTTTCTATTGTTTGGAAGTTTCAGAATGAATGGTACCAGCTCCTCTTTGTACCTCGGGTAGAATTCGGCTGTAAATCCATCTGGTCCTGGGCTTTTCTTGGTTGGTAGGGTATTAATTATTGCCTCAATTTCAGAACTTGTTATTGGTCCTTTCAGGGATTCAACTTCTTCCTGGTTTAGTCTTGGGAGTGTGTATGTGTCCAGGAATTTATCCATTTCATCTAGATTTTCTAGTTTATTTGCGTAGAAGTGTTGATAGTATTCTCTGATGGTAGTTTATATTTCTGTGGGATCAGTGGTGATAGCCCCTTTATTGATTTTTATTGTGTCTACTTGGTTCTTCTTTTCTTTGCCTGGCTAGCGGTCTATTTTGTTAATCTTTTCAAAAAACCAGCCCCTGGAGTCATTGATTTTTTTGAAGGGTTTTTTTTGTGTCTCTGTCTCCTTCAGTTCTGCTCTGATCTTGCTTGTCTTTTGTTAGCTTTTGAATTTGTTTGCTTTTGCTTCTCTAGTTCTTTTAATTGTGATGTTAGGGTGTCGATTTTAGATCTTTCCTGCTTTCTCATGTGGGCATTTAGTGCTATAAATTTCCCTCTTAACACTGCTTTAGCTGTGTGCCAGGGATTCTGGTACGTTTTCTCTCTGTTCTCATTGGTTTCAAAGAACTTCGTTATTTCTGCCTTAATTTTGTTATTTACCCAGTAGTCATTCAGGAGCAGGTTGTTCAGTTTCCATGTAGTTGTGCAGTTTTGGGTTTCTTAATCCTGAGCGCTAATTCGATTGCACTGTGTTCTGAAAGACTATTAGGATTTCCATTCTTTTGCATTTGCTGAGGAGTATTTCACTTCCAATTATGTGGTCAATTTTAGAGTAAGTGCTATGTGGTGCTGAGAAGAATGTATATTCTGTTGATTTAGGGTGGAGAGTTCTGTAGGTGTCTATTAGGTTCACTTGGTCCAGAGCTGAGTTCAAGTCCTGAGTATCCTTGTTAATTTTCTGCCTCGTTGATCTAATATTGACAGTGGGGTGTTAAAGTCTCCCATTATTATTGTGTGGGAGCCTAAGTCTCTTTGTAGGTCTCTAAGGACTTGTTTTATGACTCCGGGTGCTCCTGTATTGGGTGCATGTATATTTAGGATAGTTAGCTCTTCTTGTTGCATTGATCCCTTTACCATTAGGTAATGCCCTTGTTTGTCTTTTTTGATCTTCATTAGTTTAAAGTCTGTCTTATCAGAGACTAGGATTGCAACCCCTGCTTTTTTTTTGCTTTGCATTTTCTTGATAAATAACCAAAGGGTGAGTGGTTGATAGAGTGAGCCAGGCCTCGAGCGGTACTGTTGGGAGGTTGTGGGGAACACACAGACACGGGCACCCGTGAGAGCTAGAAGCACGCCACACCAGGGCGGGTCACGGTTCCCGCCCTGCAGAAGCCGTGAGGCCGGCATGTGTTGGTCTGTGCTGCCCAGCCTGTGGTGAGCCGTCTGCCCGGCCTGTGGTGAGTCGTCTGCCCGGCCTGTGGTGAGCTGTCACTCAACTAATCAAGTCCAGGCAGCAGAACGTGAACAGAGCCTCATGGGCACAGCTCTTGGCAATTACTGGCGCATCTCATTTTATTGCACTTCATTGTGCGTTTTATAAATGACAGGCGTGTGGCAGCCCCACTAGAGCAACCCTGTCAGTGCCACTCTTCCAGCAGCATGCCCACTCCACGTCTCCTCGTCTCCTTGTGGTAATTCTCGCAATACCTCAAACTGTTATTGTATGTGTTATAGTGACCTGTAGTGTCACGACTATCTCGGGGCGCCCATAAGAAACGGTGAACTTGATTGATAAATGTGAATGTTCTGACGGCTCTGCTGGTTGGCTGTCCCTCCCCGCTCCCCAGCCCCCACCCCACCACTCTTCAGGCCTCCCTATTCCCTGAGCCACAACATTGAAATTAGGTCAACTAATAACCCCACAGTGGCCTCTAAGTGTTCAAGTGAAAGGAAGAGTTGCAAGTCTCTCACATTAAATCAAAAGCTAGAAATGTTTAAGCTTAGTGAGGAAGGCACGTTGAAAGCCAAGACTGGCAGGAGAGGCCCAGCTTTCAGCCTAACAGTTAGCCAAGTTGTGAATGCAAAGGAAAAGTTATTTAAGGAAATTAAAAGTGGTCCTCCAGTGAACACACAAATGATAGTGAAACAGCCTTTTGCAGATAGGGAGAAAGTGTTAGTGGTCTGACAGATCAAACCAACCACAACATTCCCTTAAGCCAAAGCCTAAAACAGAGCGAGGTCCTGACTCTTTTCAATTCTGTGAAGGCTGAGTGATGTGAGGAAGCTGTGAACAGAAGTTTGGAGCTAGCAGAGGTTGGTCCACAAGGTTTAAGGAAAGAAGCCGTCTCCGTAATCGGAGTGTGAGGTGAGGCAGCAGCTCTCCAGAAGATCCTGCTAAGGTCACGATGGAGGTGGCCGCACTCAACCACAGACCTTCAGTGTAGAGGAAGCAACCTTGAACTGGAGAAGACACCATGCAGGACTTTCATGGGTAGGGAGAAGTCAATGCCTGGCTTCAGAGCTTCAGAAGACAGTCTGACTCTTATTAGAGGCTAATGCTGCTGTGACTTTAAAACCCATTTATGCCTAGTGTTCCATTATTGGAACGCTAAGCATGTGGGAGTTTACATTCTGCTTAAGGTCACTGCCAAGGTCTGCAAAAATTTAAAAATTGCAACCTCAGCCATAAATGGGTTAAGGTGAAGGCAGTGCTCACCATTCTGAGAATCCTAGGATTCTTAAGAATGAGGCTCTGCTCTGCCCGTGGCTCTAGAAATGGAACGGCAAGGCCCAGGTGGTAGCACATCTGTGCACAGCATGGTTCATGGAATACTGTAAACCCACTGTTAGGCCCTCAGAAAAGGAGATTCCTTTCAAAATACGACAGCTCGACGGTGCGCCTGGTCACCCAAGAGCTCTGAGGCCAGTGTACAAGGGGTTTGTGTTTTCGCGCTGACACAGCGTCCGTTCTGCAGCCCGTGGGCCCAGGCGTCATCCCAACTCTCACGTCTTACTGAAGAAAGACATTTTCTAAGGCTGTAGCCCACAGGTAGTGATTGCTCTGATGGATCTGAGCAAAGTAAATGAAAAACTTTGAATAACCATGGTCCAACTTACCAGGGACATTGAGATGAGTGGGAGGCTCTGAGAAGCAGTTATAAAATGCAAATTCTACAAGTATCTGGTTTAGCGTTTCAGAAACAGCCTTTTCAGGATCTACTTCTCAGGGACCCCCTCCAACCCCATCAGTGCCGCTCCTCCAGCAGCACGCCCACTGCACGTCTCCTTGTGGTAATTCTCGCAATACGTCAAACTGTTAGTGTATGTGTTGTGGTGACCTGTGGTGTCACTACCACCTTGGGACGCTCACATGAACCCCAAGGCACTTGGTGAAAACCCTTCCCAGGGAGTGGGCTTAGCGTGGGAAAGGAGGTTCCTCCTTGTCCTGCACACGCCATGTCCTTGGAGGGCCCAGAGCCCCCGCGGTCACCTGTCTTGTGTGTTCTTCCAGGGGCAGCTGGCAGTGTGGCCTCACAGCACATGCTTGTTCCATGTCTTGCTCTTTTCGCATAATGTAGATTGGAGGTCATTCCATGTGAAGCCGCTGGAGCCCCTGGGCTCTACTGCTGCTGTGACCTTTCTACTCAGGGGTATTTCCAGCTTATTTGAGCCGTATTAGCAAAGTGACGGGAAACCAGCCCCACGTACCCATCCCTGGAGCCAGCGTGTCCACCTTTTGTGTCCTCCACGCCTCCAGATCCCCACGCTGGTGTTGTGACACTCATTCCAGCCTCATTTCATCCATTATTGCTTCCCTGATGTATCTCAAAGAGATAAAAACGTTTAAAAGACCATAAAACCACCATTCCACCACAGAATTCCAAATATCCAATCAATGTTCAGATCTTCCTAATTGCCTTATAAATTGCTTCATGTTTTAAGTTTGCTTGCTGGAATCTGGCAGTGTCCGTGTCACCTTTACAACATGACTTTTCTGTCTCCCCGACGCCAACGCTCTTTTCTTAGTTCAGCTAAAGAAGGGGCTTGTGCATCCTGCACTCTGCTGACCGGGGCCCTGTGGTTTTGCGTGTTCTGCTCCGTCCTATTGAGAGGTGGTCAGACCGAGGCCACATCAGGCTCCCCTGCGATTCCGTTTGGTAGGAGCACCTCGGGGGTCTCAGGGCACCTCTGTGGCGCTGTTGTTGTGCCTTCCTCCACTGTTAGCTGAAATAGTAAAGGGAAATCCAAGGTTCACGTTCCTCACTAAAACATCCGCTCTTCGATTATACGGATGTTTCATGCATTTGTGATACGGTTACTCACTGATGTACATTTTGGCCATTTTAAATCATTCACTGTTTAAAATGCTGCTGTAGTAAGTATTTGTATCTATACATAATTTCACTCAAGTGGCTCTATGTGGAATAAATTCTAAAAATTTCTGGGTCAAAGAGCACACAGAATGCCCCAATCTTGCTGTTCACCACCTGCAGCGGCTGTGCCAACCCACCCCCACCAGCGATGGAGCACCTGCCTCGTGCCCTTACAGGGAGGGAAAGCATCTTCTCACATATTTATGAACTGCTTTATTTCCCTTTTAGTAAAGTATTCTTTTCATTAGCCCATTTTTCTATTGGTCAGTATTTTCATAAGGAAAACTCTCTGACGTGCTGCGAATTTTTCTGCCATTTGACATTTGATTCATTCTGAGACAATCACTCCTGGTTGTGAAATTCAAAAAACAACATTGTCCAATTTTGCTTCTGGGATTTCTACTTTTTAATTACATCTTTGATACAACTGGAATTTCTTTTGGTAAAGAGATTATAGATGCAAATTTTTCTTCCCATTTGGATACCTGATTGTCCCAACATCGTTTATATCCTGCTTTTTTTTCCAGGAATGCAATGCCATCTTTCTATGTTGGTTGTGAACATGCATTTGGCACCGGGCAGGGCCAACCCTCATGGCGTGTGTGTGAACACATCCCTAAACCATAGTCTGATTTACCCTGTTTTTGTAGTTCACGTGAGCAGAATCCAGCATCTGTGTTCCTGCATCTGGTGTTCACTCCACGTGTTTGGGGTGTGTGCATATCCGCTGTGTGTGGTGTGGACTTTACCCATGTCCCATGTGCAAACGCCACCCCACCCAGAGGCCACGCCAGGACCCAGGCCTGTGGGCAGTGGTTCCGTTTGCTCTTGCAAGGACACTGTGTCCTCCTGCGTGAGAGTCCCTGCTTCGGGTCTAATCCTGGGAGTGGAAGGCAGGTCGTGGGTGTGGCTGATACCCACCAAGAGGCTGCACACCCGGAGCCAGAGGGCCTGGCTGCACAGCTCCCTCGCACTGGGCTGGGCACTTGGTCACCGGCAGTTTGGGGAATGTGTTCTCATGGTGGTTTCAGGTGTGAGTCTGAGCATCAACCCCGTGTCCACTGGATGCTGGAGCTCTTCCCTCTCTGGCGCTGTTTCTCATCAGGGTGCCCCACCGGCCTACTGCACGCTGCGCCTCTCCTGACCTGTAGGAGTCCTCTGTGCCTCTGGCTGCTCACCTTTGTTGGTTTAATGTTTTGCAAATGTCTTCCTCCGTTTTGTGGTTTGCTTTTTCATTCTTCTAGTGGAACATGTTGCTTTACAGAAGCATCTACTTTCAACAGTCTTGTTTAAGACGGTGTCAGCACTGGTCCCAGTTCAGGCCTGGTCCCTGAACTCAGGTATGTTTTGCAAACTCTAGAAGAGAGAGACAAGGGAGGAAGGACAGGTAGCGGCAGAGTGTGTGGAAATGTTTTCCAGGCAGGATGGCTTTCATTCAAGTGACAGCATCATTTGAGAGACAGCAGTGGTAGGTGGTGTAATGGATTCTGACGTGGTGGGGGTAGGGGGCACGGCCAGGCTCCGATTCCTCCTGCTGGGCCCAAGGACTGAGGACTGTGACGGGAGTGCAGTCCCTCCTGTGTCCTGCCAGAGGCCAGAGACTTGGGTCCACCACTCCACCGGGATGTGTCTTCAGGAACTTCTTCAGGAGGTACTGGGGTGCCGGGAATGTCTGAAAGGCATTTCTGGACGCCTGCTGTGGCCTCATACAGGAGAGTAGGCGACCTGGCCAAAGTCGGCACACAAGACGAGATAAAGCATCCAGGGACGCGGGGTCACAGCCCTCACTCCACTGCAGGGGTGGGGATGAGAGAGGCCAGAGGGGATCAGACAGGGCCAGCTTTGATGGTTCTGAGATGCAGTTTCTGAGGGGCCTCCTCCCATTCCTGGCCTCTGCAGAGGGGTGGTTGTGTGGAGGGAAGGTGGGTCTGCCCTGGTCGAACAGCACAGGCATTGCCTGTTAGTCTCATTCCATTCCGAGTGCCCCCAGGGAGAGTCAGCCACCTTCTGCAGAGAGGCAAGGCCAGAAGGCAGGGGCCTCCCCTCTGGTGACCACCAGGGCCTGTGGTACAAGCAGTGCCGGCTGCTGTCCTCTCTGGCCCTTGTCTCCTTCCAGCCTCTCCGCTATTAGCAGAGCGGCAGAAGTTCATAGTAGACCACTTGACAGGTAGACACAGGCCACCCCCAACCCCTGGCCCTGGAGGAGGCTCCCCAGTGGCCTCCTGGAGCCAGGAGAGATGGAACTGAGCTGTATCTGCTGCTCCCGACAGGACCTCACAGGGGGCGCCTTTGAGGACAACCTGAGGTCGCTGCACTTGCAGGAGGGCCGGGACTTCCTTCACTTCAGCTGACGGACCCAGGGCAGCTGCTCCCAGGTGGGTCTCTTCACCGAAGCACCATCTGAGTTTGTGCCTTTATTAGGCTTGATTTCCTCTACATTCTGCTCTTATTCTAATTTTCTTTAGTTAGTCTTCTGCTTATGTTCAGCTCATTAATTTCCCGCCTTTCTTCTCTAATGTATAATTCAAGACTTCAGAATCACTTAAGCACCACTTTCGGTGAATTCTATCTGTTGTGATTATTTTACCTTTCATTATATATAATTTTCATTATTTCTTTTAAAGAGATGTTCTTAAAAACATCTTTTTAAAATTTGTGTGTACACACACACACACACACTTGGGTTCTGTAACTGTCCACTGGGTCGAGCTTTTCAACCGTGCCTTATGACACTTTATTGAAAGGTATCAATTCAGTAAAATACACTGTGGTAGTAGATGACCAATTTCTTCTTCAATGTTTGCTTTAATATCTTCTGAGACTGGGTTACAAATGTAGGAAAGTTCTACCTTCCTGTTGCACTGAGCCTTTAATCATCATATAGTATGTATCTATTCCTAATAATCTGCCTGCCTTTAACTGGAGAACGTTGTCATTAACATAGGGGTTTTAATCCATTTACATTTATTGTGCCCTAAAATATTTATGTGTTTTGTTTTGTTTTTGTTTTTGCAGCTCGTTCTGCCTTTTCCTCTTGCCATTCTTGCAATTTTGATAGTGTATTTTTTATTCTTGCTCCATTTCTCTCCTACTAGTAGTACAGAAGTTATCTTCCCCATATATTAACTGTTCGTGACTCTAAAAACTTCAACATGCACTTAGCCAAGCTGATAAATGAATTATCTGCACTCTGTTCCAGGAGAACATAAAGACTTAAGATGCTCTAAATTCAGCCACCAACTCTGCTGCTGATTTATATGCTGCTGTTGTCCATTTTAAGCAATTCTATATGCTTTAAAAAAATCCATGTATCAGCCATCTTTCTGTTTTTATGGTCACAGTTTATTGCTTTCCTTGCTCCACATTCCTCCCACTATCCAACTGTGATCATTTCCCTCCTGCCTAAAGTTTATCCACAAAGCAGTAGTTCTCAACAAGGGATGAATTCACGCCCAGAAGATATTTGGCAATCTCTGGAGACATTTCTTTTTTCCTTTTGTCACAGCTGGGTAGGGGGATGGCTACTGCCATCTGGGATGTTGCTGAATAACCTGCAATACACAGGACAGCTCTCACAACAAATAACCCCAAATATTAAGCCAAGATTAAAAAACCAAACATGCATTAGAACAGCATATTTTTATCTAAATGACTTCATTTTGTTCTCTTCTTTAGTGCTATGCTATGGGCACAATTCAAGCGACTTAGCAGCTATTTGCTTTCAGCATAATGAAGATCTTGGTCTACTCCCTCCTCAGCCCCAGGGCTGCTGCTGGGAAACTGGTAGTCATTGGCATCACTCTGTCCTCCTTACAGTTCCGCAGTTTCGCGGTGGCAAGTCTAGATGTGTGAGACTGTTGGGCTTCTGTAGCTGGGGACTGTTGCATGTCAGTATGGAGTGTCTGCATCGTTTCATTTCGTCCCGAGACCCCAATTACCCAAACGTTAGACATTCTTCAATGTCTCTTGATGTTGCTTTCGTATTTTCCAGTTCTCCAGATAATTTTTTCAGATCTTCCAGTTTTCTAACTCTCTCTTCAGCAATGTCTAAGCTATCCATTGAGCTTTTAATTTCACTTCTTACATTTTTAGGGGCTCTATTTTTTTCAAATCTCTTGATAATTTCTAGCCCTTTTCAAAAATGTACTCATAAGCCTACATTCTTCCAGAGAGGTTTTATATTTGCATCTTTTTTTATTATTATTAAAGTTCTAGGGTACATGTGCATAACGTGCAGGTTTGTTACATATGTATACCTGTGCCATGTTGGTGTGCTGCACCCTATATTTGCATCTTCTGCCCCTTGTCCGGGAATACCACTGGTCAAGGCCAAGTCAATCGAATTTTCCACTTTAGGAGTTTTGGGGATCATACAGTTAGTATTAATTCAGGCCACTTCAGGGGAGATTAAGAGTCTTGCGCTGTTCCTTTGAGAAAGATTTATTTAGGGTCCCAGCTCTATATAGGGGTCTCCTATTAGATCTGGACCTGGGCCTTATCCCCTCTCATCCATTCTGCTATCAAAACAGCATGACTGGACTCCAGGGCTCAGCAGAAACCCTCAGGATCTCCAAGGTCTCTGCTTTCACATGGAGGGTTTCTGGTTTGTGCCTAGAATGTGTTTGTGGGTGCACAAATCCTGCACCAGCTCCCCGATTCCAGGGATACTGGCTTCTTGCTGCTCTCTAAACTCACAAAGCTTGCTCCACTTCTGGGACCACAAGCATTCTCTTTTCTGCCATTGGGCAGTTTGTTTGGACTTCTGCCCAAATGCTGCTCCTTCAGAGCAGTTTTCTGAACACCTCTTCTAGGGGTCAACACCCAACACACCGTTGCATTGCCCACTTTATCTTTCCTCGTAGTGCTCAGTATTGCCTGCCTTGATGGTGCTTGCTTGTTCATTTGCTATTGTCTGCCCCAGCTATCATGTGAGCAAGGGGTTCCTCACCAAACTCCATCACCTGGACCCTGGTGGGCTCCAGAAACGGCTGCTGAATGAAAGAGGGCTTTCCAGGTCACCAGTTATCTGGTGAGCACAAGTGCCCAGTGATGGAGGGGATCCAGTAGGAAAGAGGCAGTAGCCAGTGGAGCGGTCCTCTTTCCTTAGGTTGCTAAGTTAGACCGACATTGAAAGAACTGCTTTGCCACACACTGTCACTGATGGGCCTGGGTGGGGAATCGACCTGCCTCCATGTCTTAAAATGCCATTTCTCTGGAATCTTCTTTTAATTGCACTAAGAACAATTCCTGTTTTTCTCAGAAGCCACTTGTTCCCTCCATCCTCAGTGCATCCCAGGCCAGCAGGAGGCAGGAGCTTTGTGAGCTGCAGGCATGGCAACGGTGCACCCCAGTTCCACACCCAGCAGGCGCAACCACCAAGTCTCGTGTGTGCTGACCACAGGAGCCGAAGCTTTTCCACTGTGTGGACTCGTGGCCAAGGCTGGGCCTGGTCACCCAGGACCCTCACCACGTGATCCCAGCCAATCAAGGGGACAGTTCGAGGAGGAGGAGACCCCAATTACACAGGTTGGAATAAAATGTTTAAATCTTGTAAAAATGTAACACAAGGCTCTTTTAAGGGATAAAGACTGCTGGCCACCAGGTCAAGCACAAGAATGGTAGTGTGTGAACCCCACACTCCTGTGTGGCCAGGTCACCACACACATTCCGTGAAGCGCTGTCTGCTGAACAGACAGCATGAACTGTCACAGTCCTGGCCTTGTGGTCCTGGTGCCCTCCCAAGTGAGAACCACGACTGAGCCTTGCCTCACAGATGCAGGCGGCAGCTCCCAGTTCTGGGCCTGCCCAAGTTCCTGTGTCCAGACCCCATCCCCACCTGAGCGAGCAGGCCAGGGAGCCACCCCAATCTACACCATGCACACGGCACCCCTGGGCTCTTCACCCAGGGAAAGGGCTGCTCACCCAAGCCCTTGGGCCTCCGAGTGGCCACACCTGAGGCTGCTTTGGTGCTGCTGGCGGTGGTTCTGCACCTCAAGCCCTGTGAGCACAGCACAGGTCCCAGGTAGATGGGTGTGAGTTGCTACCACAGTGAAATTTTTATACACATTCCCCTCACCAGCTTTGGGATGGATCAGCATGAGCTCAGATACGGAGACAAAGGTAGCCTCCTGCCCTTTGCTTAAAAACCTCAGTGTAGACTCTGCCCAAGCTCTCCTAAGACAGTGTAATCATTTCAAGAATTGTATTTCCCGTATTATTGTAGAGGCACACATTGGACTCTGACAATTCCCCTTGCAGCAGACATTTGTGAAGCTGCTGGTCTGCACACCCATCAATCAGTGACCCTTGCACTGCAGGGGGATCACATTCACGATGCTCACGTGTGCACAGGTGGGAGGACAGCACCCCCACCAGGCAGATGGTCCCAGAAACAGCATCTGCGCAGCACTCTAGACCATGCCTGCCACCAGGGCTTGTCAGTTCTCTGGCATTTGAACCTCTGATTTAACATTCATCTCTCTCCAAGACTGGGCAGACCACCACCTGTGGCCAGACATCTCACACAGCAGGGACGGCACCAGGCGAGAAGGGGGCCTGGTCTCCAGGCAGGAGGAGTGGAACCCAACCCCCTCAGGCTGACCCCTGGGCAGTGAGCCTCTCCATCACTCTACACGCATCAGGCTCAGAGGCAGAAGGCAGGGACTTCTTGGTACATGATTTTATAGGAAGCACATCTGTGTTCAAGTGAAGGCAGAGGCATCCAGCCCAGGTCATTAGAGTGCAGGTGCAGAGAGGAAAAGCTGTCCGCTGGTGCCAGCCTCCGAGGGCCAGCGCTACCCTTCAACAGCTGGAGGCACCACCGTGCCAGGCTTTCCACACCGGCCTCCCTCAGCAACAAGACATTCCCCACCAGGCAGGGGTGAGGTACGGGCTCCAGGACTGGCTTCAGCAGGCATGAGGCTGCAGAAGAGACAAGACAAGCTCAGGCTGGTCAGCTCCATCACACACCATTCCCAGCCAGGGGACCCTCGCCCCTCTGGGCCCTGTGTGGGGACTGACGCTTGGTTCCTGCAGGAAACTGTATTTGTGCCGTTTCCCCACACGCGGGAGCCTGAGCTATGTGGCTGACAGGCGCTCATGACTAACATGTCCTCGGAACGGCACCCCATCTGGGGAGCGGGAAGGGAGGTTCACTGCACTGCTCTTAACCTGCATTCACACGTTTGAAATTTTTCCTAATAAAAATGTAAAAAGCACATTTAACTCCAAAGTCTGCTGTTGACTTAGGCCTTTACACGCACACAAATGGGGAGGCTGTGTCCTGACGCTCAGCCCGTCCCCACTGCCCCCATGGATCTGGATGTGGTTCTCCCCTCCTGCCGTATGAAAGGAGGCTGAGAGGAAGGAGCCGACCCGGGTAACTAGAGAGACAGGACAGCAACCCTGGGCCCCAGCCCCCGTGATAATTGAGGCACTTGTTTTTGTTACTTTAGAAGAAGAGTGACGGGCTGGCAAGGTGCATGGGGCAGCTTCTGGGGGCCTCTCACCCAGCCCTGGCCCCACTCGTGGGAGGCAGATGAGGGGTAGGGAGGCACTCTTGGCACTTGGGAGTGCAAACAGACCCCAGGGTCAGGCATGAGGAGCCTGGATCAAGCTGAGGCCAACCCCACCCACCCCCCAGCCTCTCAAACATGCCCCAGAGCAAGTGGCCTAGATGCCACAGGGGCCCACAGGTGTGGGCAGTGGCCAGAGAAGGCAGCTCTGCTGGTCCCGTAATCCCAGGGGTCCTGACATGAGACGAGGGAATGGACCGTGTGGATGCACTGGCAGAAGTCGGGCACAGCCGCTGACCCCAGAACATTCGAGGGCTCAGGGAAGCACAGGCATCTCATGCTGTGCAGGTGACAGCGTTACCTGGGGCACCAGCTGGGGCCTGGGCACACCCAGGAGGTCACACAGACGGTTGCGCTGCTCTCTCACGACTGCAAGCTCCGCGTCCCTGTGAGGAGAGGGAGCCATGAATCTCTCAAGTGCCCACCTTAGAACCTCAGGTGTGCAGAGGCCCCACGTCAGCTTCCATGGCAGCAATCGGGGAAAGGAGACCTCACCCCAGATGTCTGCAGCCAGGCCGAGGGCAGAAAAGACACCACAGGAGCCCGTTCTCCAACAGGGCCTCAAGCCTGAGCCCTTTCCAGAATCGCAGGACGGCTCCTTCCCAACAAGGGTCGCCCCTCGGGGAGGACCATGCCCACACCCAGTGCAGGGGCTGCAGGAGGACAGACCAAGTGAGGCCAAGGAAGGGCTGACAAGGATTTTTGAAGTTTTAACTCAGCTGTTGATGCCAAATAAAAATTCTAGCAATGCCAATGCTGTGGAGATGTCTGGGGCATGTGTTTCATTTGTAATTTAAAAGATTCTCTTTAAATTCTAAGGATTTTTTTTTTTAACAGAAAGGGGATTAAACTATAGGAGAAGCCCCCAGGCCCACCCTGCTAGTTCCTCCCTCCCTGATTGTGAGGAAAGGAGGCTGCCCCGGCCCAGCCTTGCTGGAGGAGGCCTCAGCCCACTCGGGACACCTGGCTTCTTCACTGTCCTGAAGCCGGTTATTTTAGAATCTGATCCAGAATGCACCTTGGTGTTCCAAAAACATCATTTTAAAGACGTGTCTCCAGAGCAGTAGTTAAGACGGCCAATCTCTCAATGGATGTTGAGGAGACAGCCCAGCTGCTCCTGGTTCCTCTCCGGGGACCACATGTTTGTTTAGGAGCAGAGACGCTCACTCCTCCCCAAACCACAAAACCTCAGGGAAGCCCTGGAGAGGCCACCTCTGTCCTCCGAGGCCACAGCAGCTGCCCAGCACCTGAGCTCTATGGGAACCCAGCCCTGTCGGAAGGTCACTGTTCCAAGGAGACACCTAGGGAACATCACCTACATCCTTGCTGGCTTCAACAGGTGGCACGGACCCCACAGACCTGTAGCAACGCACCGAGATCAGCACGGAGGCCCTCACAGTCGGCGCTCTAAACAGAGCAGCCAGCTGGGACTCAGCAGCACCTGGGACTCCACCACCCTGGGTGCGCCACGGGGACGCCCACACAGCCTCTGGGTGCTTCAGTCCTAATCTCCAACACGGGGTGACGAGACTGCTCCCCTTTTATAGGTGAGTGTGCAAGTGAGCATGTGTGTGAGCCAGCGTGGGTGCACATGCCCACATGTGTAAGGCACCATCACTGCTGCTCCCAGGACCACACCAGTTGGCCCAGGACACCTAAGCCTGCACTTTCCCCACTCTGCTCTCTCATTCAGACCCTCCTATCCCCCCAACTCAACAGACACATCTTTCAAAACTGCCATTCTAATCCACCCACGGTAAAGAAACCAGCCCACGTTGTAAAGAAACTGTGCCTGCCACAGTAAACGTGGAGAGTGGCGCTGTGGCCTCCTGAGGGTCTCCCGGCCCCGGGAAGGGGGTGGACATCCAAGCAGAGGCGTGGGGAGAGCTTTTCTTGTTTCCGCCTGTGCCTCGATTTCCTATAGGTGCTCACACGGCCTATTCCAAGAAAACTGAAGAGAGGCCCAAGAGGCCCTCCCTGGGGGGCGCCTGGGGCAGCAGTACCTGCCAGGCCTTCAGTGCCCTCGGCTCCATGGACCACCATACACAGCCTTGTGGTGGCACAGGTGGCCGTCCCCCCAGTGGGATGGATGGCTTTGCTGTGTTTCTGACACCTGACAGTGTTCGGGGACAGGGTGGTTGAGGTTTCGGCTACAGCACCACTGCTGCCTCGTAAAATCCAAGCAGAGGCTACCGAGGCCGGGGAGCCCTCTTTCCTCCTCCTGTCAGAGGGTTTTGGGAGAGGCGAGTGGACGTGGTAGGGAAGAGGGCGGTGCCAGGCCCGGGTGGCCATGCAGGAAGGGTCTTCACTCACCACGCAGTGTCGCTGAGCACAGTCACCACCTCGTCCAGCACGTCCGCGCCCACGACGTCACTGTAGGTGAGCAATGTCTCGTACACCTGGCTGGCCGTGGTCTTCCGGATCTGGGACAGGGACGCAGTGCATTGATGGGAGCGAAGCACCACTGCCCCACCCCGAAGAGACGACAGGAGCCAGGTCAGGGAGCCCCGTCGGTGGAAGGCGTCAGGAGGAGGGCTCTGACCCTGCATCCCATCCATCCCAGCCACAGCAGGAGGCGCCTTCCACGCCCCTTAACCACCTCCTCCCTCCACAGACACACAGCTGCAGGCTCCTAGCAGTGAAGCTCACATGGTTCCTGTTTAAATGCTCTATTAACCAATGTGCCCCCTCTCCAGAGAAGCAATCTCGCCTGCTTTTTTCCATGAGGGAAGCAATCACACCTGCTCTCTTTGCTAGCGGTGCCCTGGTCATCACGTCTCACTGAGCTGGTGGTCAGAGCCCCGGGCCCACCCCTGGAGGTGCTGGGTCAGCAGGACAGGGCCTAGGAACCTGCATGCTGAAGCCCCAGAGGTGCTGAGGCTGAGGGTCCAGCACCCCGCTTCGAGAACCGCTGTATAACGTGAAGTTACTTTTGCCTTTTAGGAAAATGTCACCTTTGGATCATCTGAGATTTTTTTGCAGCCAGGAGAAAAGAAATCCTAGAAGTCTAACAGCCGGGGAGTGCTGGGGATGAAGGGCACTGCCCCAGGTGTGCTTGAACCACTTCAGCCTGGATGCTTCCAGAAGCTCCTGAGCCAGTTCCCACGGCCAGGTCACCCCTCGATTTGTGTCCATAGAAATGCCAGCTGGACACCCCATCCTTGAAGCCAGAACAGTGACGTCCGAGCCCCTTGACGGCTGCGTGCCTGGGATGCACCATCACCCAGGTGTGTGTTACAGAGAGGGCTCGGCTGGAAAGCACCCCAGCACAATAGTGCCTTCCAAAGCCTCTTTGTCACCAAAGGGCTTGAGTCCACACAGCAAACACCCATGAACGCGGGAGGCACTCACCAGCGGGAAGCGGTGGCAGAGGAGCAGACACAGCTGCAGGAGGGCGCTCCTCCTCACGTTGCCGGGGAACTGCACCATCCCGCAGAACCTGAGAGCAGCACAGCGGCCGGGTGAGCCCCGCCCCCACGCAGGCCGACCCCAGGAAACCCGACTCCAGGACCCACATAGAGACCTAGGAAGAGCAGATCCACGAGCAGAGTGCGGACCTGGAGCCCTGAGCCAGAGGTGTGTCTGTGTGCACATGTGCACTGTGCCTATACACGCGTGGGTGTTACACTGGGGAAGTGAGGACGCCTCGGAGGATCTCCTGCAGGGCTGCTCACCCTGCCACGAGGACCCCCGCCTCGAAGAGCCACAGAGCAGCCAAGGTGCCTATCGCTGGCTGGCGCACCTGCCCAGTGTCCACCTGAGCGCCGCAGAGCAAGGCACGCAACAGCGACCCCCTGGGCACACAGAACTGGGGAGGCAGCCCCTGGCCACATACCTCCTTTGTGGGGCCTCCCCTCCCCCCAGGGCAGAGCGTGAGGGCAGCAGGGGTGGAACTCGCTTGTCCCGGCACCAGCACCTGGGCTGCCTCCCGCCTCCCACTGCAACTGCTTTGGACATTGGAACGCACAATTTTAGCTTGAGGGGTAACACTAACTGCTCCTCTCCCGCCTGGAGCCGCGGACTCCTGCCCTCGGCCAAGGGAGGCTGCGCCCTGGCGTTGTGTGTAAGGCCAGTAGCACTTGAAACTCACACGAGGATAGCTGACAGCAGTTTCTGGACGTCTTTGGAATTCTTGATTTCTTTCTTACAAAGCGCAAGCAACTTCACAGCAAAGGGGTGGCTGGAAGAACAACACACTCTTTAGAGATGAGCTTTCACAGGCAGCCCCAGGACGCCACTTCTTCTGTCTCAAAGAAGGTCAACTCCGTCCTCCCAGTGGCTCAGTCCAAGAAGCCTGCAGCCCTGTGGGCCCCTCTGCCAGCAAGTCCGCTGGTCCCCATCCCGGTACCTCCACAGGCCAGCCTGGTCCCCAGCTGCTGTGCCACCACCTGGCCGGCCTCTGCTCTCTCTCACCTGTGGTACAGCAGCCCCCACGGGGCCCCCACCTCCCTTCCCAGGCCCCAGGGTCCGTCCCCAACACAGCGGCAGCCAGGATGCCTGTGCTCCTCCACCGCCCTCTCCAGAGGCTGCCTGGCCTGGGCTGCTGCACAGCCGGGGGAATTTGCCGACACACAGAGGACACGCTCTCCAGAGGTAGCCTGGCCTGGGCTACTGCAGAGCCAGGGGAATCTGCTGACGCACAGAGGACACACAAGGCTGTGCAGGGTTGTTTTGAGCCTTCAGTGGCAGCAGGGACAAGGGTTGAGGCTTGGTGCTGACAAAGACACAGCCCTGATGAGCAGCTCTGAGAGGGCACCCAGAAGGCCACTCCAGGGAGGAGAGGGAGAAGACACGCACCTGCCTCTCAGTGGGGAATGCAGCCAAGTTCCAGCCACCCGACAGGCCAGGAAACCCTCACTGCTGACCGTAGGTCAAGGAGACCCCAGGCTGCTGCTACCCTCCCTCAGGTGCCCAGAAAAGGCAAACTAAGGTCCTGCCTGCCAAAACGCAGGCTTAGCCCAGGCCTTGGCTTGCTCTGAAGTGGAACCCCTCAAACGCAACGTCCAGAGAGTACACAACAGCAGACAAGTAAGAAGACAAAGAAACCCGCTCGGGCTGCAGCTCAGACACACCCAGCCAAACAGGCAGGAGAAGTGTGTTCAAGAGGATGGACGCCGGGCACGGAAGGAAGGGCCGCAGGGAACGGCCAAGCAGAAAGCGCGACAAGCAGATGTGGAAACACACGAGACAAAAAACCTGCACCTGAAAAGACGCAAAACTCCCAAATAAGAATTCCACAAATGATAGTTCAAAGTCGTTTAGAGACATTTTCAGAGAGAATCAGCAGCTGGCAGGCGGGCCAAAGGTAACGAAGCAGAGAGGGAAAAGACGTGTGAAAACTGCAGAGGAGGGGACGAGGGAAACGCATGAGCGTGATGGTGACAGAAACCCAGGGAAGGAGCAAACCTGAGCAGGAGGCGGGAAACCCAGGCCGTTCGCAGGGAGCACAGGCTGGCTCAGAGGTGACACTCAAAAGCAACAACAGAAGCCAGGAGGAAGTGGGAAAATATTTTTCATGTGCTGAAACAAAACAGCCACCTGAATTCTATATACCCTCTGAAAACAATCTGCACATAAAATGGGAAAGCTTCACCAGTAGCAGACCCCACTCAAGGAAATCCAAGGGAGTGTGCTCTGGGG
Source organism: Piliocolobus tephrosceles (assembly GCF_002776525.5). Lineage (NCBI taxonomy): Eukaryota > Metazoa > Chordata > Mammalia > Primates > Cercopithecidae > Piliocolobus > Piliocolobus tephrosceles. The sequence goes on along the minus strand of NC_045449.1, from coordinate 76,782,205 downwards.
AGAGGGAATGTGAACCTCGATGCAGGGGGAGGGGGCGGGTCCCAAAATCAGTAAGTGATGAGAGACAAAGAAAGCAGTAAAAACGTGGAAAATTCAAAATAACGCACATTACACAATACCATCCAAGACAAAATATCCAACAATAGTAGCATATAACTCAAGACGCAAGCACGCAGAACCAACATATTCTAATATCCTTGCTGTTGCCCAAGAAGGCCAAAATGTTGAAAACTGCACTTCGCTAAGAATATGTGGTGTCATTTCTAATTTCCAGGGTAAGTGTTAACAGAACAGAAAAAAAGAGTAAAATGTCCCAAACAAATATATGAAAATAATGGAATGACAAAAGCAATTCTACTAATCCAACAAAAAGCACAGATGGGGGCAGGGAGGGGGCACTGGGAACGCAGCACAGGGAAAAGCCCTGTGAGTGGCAGACTGAGAACGAAGGGGATTATAAAGGTCATGAAGGACACAGGTAAAAGCTACAGGCTGAATTTTTACAAAACTATACTGTTCTATGAGAGATGTACAAAAACATAAATATATGAAGATACTGAAAGTAAAAGAATGGAAAAAAGTACACAGTTCAAAGTCAAGCGAAGCAAGACAAAGAATGAGTGAAGCAAAAAGCATCCTAGAAATGAAGTGGGTGACAAGGGCAAGATTCAGCCCACAAACACGCTTCAAAATCTGAAAACTGACAAAACTATAGAGAGAAACACAAAGAGCTGTATTCATAGAAGGACATGGCAGGAGGTATTTTCTCTACCATCCTATTTTGGGGGAAAAAAATTTTTTTTTTTTTTTTTGGAAACTAGAGTCTGGCTGTGTTGCCCAGGCTGGAGTGCAGTGGCTCAATCTCAGCTCACTGCAAACTTCACCTCCCAGGCCCAAGCCATCCTCCTACCTCAGCCTCCCAAGTAATTGGGAATACAGGCACCACCACACCCGGCTCATGTTTTTGTATTTTTTGTACAGATGGGGTTCCACCATGTTGGCCAGGCTGCTCCCAAACTCCTGAGCTCAAGTGATCCACCCACCTTGGCCTCTCGAAGTGCTGGGATTACAGGCGTGAACCACAGCACCCAGCCTTATTTTGAAATTTTTAAGCCAGAAAAATATATGTTAATATTTTAGGCCAAGCGCAGTGGCTCACGCCTATGGTCCCAGCACTTTGGGAGGCAGAGGCAGGCAGATCACCTCAGGTCGGGAGTTCGAGACCAGTCTGACCAACGTGGTGTAACCCCATCTCTACTAAAAATACAAAATTACCTGGGCATGGCACCGCATGCCTGTAATCCCAGCTACTAGGGAGGCTGAGACAGGAGAATCACTTGAACCCAGGAGGTGGAGGTTGTGGTAAGCTGAGATCGCGCCAATTCACTCCAGCCTGGGCAATAATAGCAAAAGTGTCTCAAAAAAAAATTTTTTTAATGGAATATTTAGCATTATATTAAACGATAATACACCACAACCGAGCTGGGTACACCTGTGAACATGGAGGTTGTTCCAACAGCAGGTGTAAGGTCAGTGATGCCCATGAACAAACTAAAAGGGGAAACCCTGTGATGCTGTCAGATTAAAACACATGTGCAGAGCAGCATCCAGCAAAGATGGAGCAACAGAGACCAGATCCGCCTCCCGCCCGAAGGTTAAGACAGAGCCAAGTCCAGCAGGTGGCAGGCTCCAGCGGGAAGCCCATGGTGAGCAGCGGGAACCCCAAGTCTGCAGAGCTCGTTCAGGTTCTCAGCACCAGAGGGGGCTTCCTGGGGGCCCTTGAGGACTCACCTGGGCCTGGGTCAGCCAGTGCCTGAGTACGAGGACGCTGCCCAAGGCTGGGAAGGAACCACCCAAAAGATGACCAGAAGCCCTGGCACTGCCCCAGCAGCAGTGGGAAGGGAAGCGCCAGGGAGCAGAGACCTTAAAGAGGCAGAAAAACCCGGAGACCAGAGCGGCTCTGGGTCCACCTGACAGCTTAAGAACAGCGCCCAAGCCGGGCGCAGTGGCTCACGCCTGTAATCCCAGCACTTTGGGAGGCCGAGGTGGGCAGGTCACTTGAGGTCAGGAGTTTGAGACCAGCCTGACCAATATGGTGAAACCCTGTCTCTACTAAAAATACAAAAAATTAGCCAGGTGTGGTGGTGCACACCTGTAATCCCAGCTACTTAGGAGGCTGGGAGAGAACTGCTTGAACCCGGAAGGAGGTGGTGGCGAGCTGAAATCGAGCCACTGCACTCCAGCCTGGGCAACACAGCAAGACTCCATCTCAAACAAACAAAAAGCAGTGCCCCCCAAAAAAGACCACACTGTCTCCAGATGACCCAATGCACCCCAGATACAAATATATCCAGGTCAGGGGCAGTGGTTCACACCTGTAATCCCAGCACTTTAGGAGGCCAAGGCAGCAAGACCAGCCTGGGAAACACAGTGAACCCCATCTCTACTACAAACACAAACATCAGCCATACATCAGACTACAGCGCATGCCTGTAGTCCCAGATCCTTGGGGGGCTGAGGTAGAGGCTGCAGTGAGCTGTGATTCTGCCACTGAACTCCAGCCTGGGCAACAGAGCTAGACCTTGTCTCAAAAATAAATAAGTAAAAAACACTGGCCCAACACGGTAAAATTCAATGAAGCAACAAAACATGGCAACAACGAGATGACCACTCAGGGCCAACAACTCAGCTGAGGCCGGCCAGGGACATCCGCAGGGCGCAGAAGCAAGGAGCTCCCATCTCCTGTGCAAGTCCTTGCCGGGTCACCAGCCTCTGCCCTCTCCCCTGCGAGTCTCATCCCCGTACAGCGCGGGGCCCCCGCCTCAGCCCCACATGGGGTTGACTGCACTTACAGTCATAATATGTCATCACGTAACTCATTATTCTGTGTTATTTTGAGGGTCAGTTGTTAGGACAGTATTTACAGTCATCATAACTGACCCTGAACACACCGGAAGATCATTTCCTGGAATTCTGATCTCTGTGTCTGATTACTTTTTCAAACGTGAGCTACTTAGGCTTAATCAAAAAGGAAGTCATGAAAAGCAGAGCCTCACTCCTCCTCCGTGGTGAAGATGTCGAAGCAGCCGTGGGTGAGCACGTGGTCCAGAGTCTTCAGCAGCGGCAGGGACACCCTGAGGGGAGAAGGAGCTGTGAGACCCTGGACACCAGCAACAAGGACGCCCATCCCTGACTGGCTGAGAGTCAGTACGATCCCAGTGGAAACCCTGGCACCACTGTGGAAACCAAAAAGCCCCCTTTATAATGTATGTGGAAACACAAATCTTCAGGAAAAGATAAAACAACTGGCAGGAAGGAACAAGGCTGGAGGCTGACACTGAACTTCGAAGATGATGGTAAAGCGGAAGGGATGGAAACAGCACAGCCCTGGTGCAAAGTGAAGCAAACATGTCGGGCACAGAAGGCTCCAAAGTAAACCCACAGTTTCTTACAAAGCTGCAACGGCAACACAGCGGAGAGGGAGCCCTCCCGGCAATTGGGGTGAGCACTGCTGGGCATCAAGGTCCTGTGCCGACGCTACACCACGTACGAAACCTCACTCAAGACACACCCCAGGTCTAAATACACAACCCAAAACTATCAAACTTCTAGGACAAAACAAAATCTCGGTGACCACGGATTAGGCAAGCTTGTCTCAGACACACCAGAAATATCTGTGCCTCAGAGGACAAGGGGAGATGCTGGAGCATGAGGAAAGTGTAAGGCCCCGCTCAGTGCGTGGAAGGGACAGGCAGGGAGAAAACATCCTCAAGTCACATGTGTGACGAGGGAGGATCGGACCACAATGGTCCAGGAAGGAGAACAGAAAAAAATGAAGACGCTTCTCCAAAGAGGATATAAAGCAGCAAGGCGCCAGAGAGCGCGACCTCAGACAGCAGCAGCAGCAGGAAGGCATGACACGTGGGTGCTCCGGAAAGCCTCCAGCAGCTTTCCAAAGCTAGACATTCGCCTCCGTGTGAGCCAGCCTGCGGCACCTCGGTAGTTGCCCCACAGAAAAGGAGCCTGGGGAGGTTCCCTCTGGGCGACAGGAGCCTCAGGAGAGCTTTAGCACAGGCCAACGGACACAGGAGAGCTGGGCTCCGCAGCCCACGGCGAGGGAGGCCCTGCTGTGCACAGCTACCCACAGGCTTGCACACACTGACTGCCCGCAGCTCTACCAGCAATAGCCCCAAGGGAGAAACAACCAAAACGCCCACAGACACACTGTGGTGCCTCCACCAATGGACACGACTCGTCAGCGAGGAGAAATGAGCGACCGGCACACGGCCCAGACGCCTCAGGGGGCCACGTGCCGAGGCTGTGGTGACACAGGTCAGGCGCACAGACTCGAAGCGCCAGGAGGAAACCTTGGGCTGGAGCCCTCCATCGTCAATGGGGACGGTTTCAAGGGTGGACACCTGTCAAAATCGATCGAACTGCCCCCTTTATGTGCAGCTGATTATAGTCGTAACGAGAAAAGAAAACACGGCTGGGCCGAGTTCCTGTTTGCTGAGAGCGACATCTGTGCTTCCCGGGAGAGGCGGCCGAGGCCCCGCCCGAGGGGACACCAGGCCCACGTCCTCGTCCTCACACACGCTGGGAACAGCCCTTCCAGAGGATGTTCCCAATTCTGAGGTCAAGGCCCACAGGGTCTATACTCTGCCTCCAAGTAAAGGCAGAAACCTCCAGAAGGCAGGCACGTTTCTCACTTGACATTCCATCCTCAGGAACGCAACGCTCTCACTCGCTGGGTGGCTGTCTCCACAAGCGCGTCCCCGGGAGCACCGAGCCAGAGGAGCTCGCCACAACGCCTTCCTAGACGCAGGGACCACCTTCTACTCATATTACCTTTACATCCAGTGTACACAAAACAGTCACTTCCCTGCCTAACGTGCAGGCTGGAAGAGGAGGTGCAGGGGCTGAGGCTTCACCGCCCAGAGAACCATGAGCTACAGGCACATCCTCCTCGCTGAGCCACCAACTGGTAAAGCATGTGTCTCGCTTCTCCCTTCAGACCCCAGACAGACCCTGCAAGACCCCTAAGATCTAGGGAACGTGGTGAGAGGCACCAGCACCACTCACAGCCCTGAGGCCGCCAGAGACACCACTCACCTGTCATTCAGAAGGTTGTCCTCCCAGATCTGCAGAAGGGTCCCGCTGAAGCTGCCCAGGGCCTGCGGGTCCCTCTGAATGCCCTTCATGTACTCGAAGAGGCTCTGGGTGGAGTGCCGGACCTGCAACACGCAGACGCCTCAGAAGGGAGTGGGACCCCCCAGCCCGCCACCCCTCAGGCTTGGCTGCAGCCGGTCACGCATCTGCTAAAGCGGAGAACTGCTCTGAGCCGCGGAGACGTGAAGGTCTGGCCCACAGCGGCTGGTGTGGACGCCAGCACAGAGGCAACCACGGTGCAGACACCCAAAGCAGACACACAGCTCTCGGCAGCGGCAGCACAGCCTGAGGCCTCACTTAGGACGTGAGGGCGCACGTGACGAAAGCCTGCACCCACTCACGTTGGGTTTCGCTCACGTTTCCCACCGAAGCGGGATTTGATCATCCCCGCAACTCCCCTGTGTGCAGAAGAATGCCTGGGGGCCCGGCTCGCACGGCCTGGGTCTCCCCGCACGTGTCCGCATGGTGCAGAGGGCACCTCATGTCCTGGTACGTGTTTTCTAGGACGCAGCGGCTGTCACAGGGTTGCCACACGAAGCAGGTCATGACCCAAGGTGCAGGGGCCACGAGTGACAAGATGCAGTTCCAGTCCCCCAGCTTAGCCACGACTGAGGCTCTGGAGACCCTCCCCACAGACGTGGGAAGCTGCACCTGGAACCCTGGAAGTAGAGGGCGGGGCCCAGGTGTCCACGTGCAGGCATCAGACACAGGTCCCGGAGGGCTGAACCCCGAGGGGACGCTTGGGGCTCCATGGCTGCGGCCGCGGGAAGAGAGCGGAGCCGGCCCACTTCAAAGTCTGCTGCTGACCCCCACTCAACGTGCTGTTCCACCTTCATCAGACTCGACCCTCCCACAGGCCCTAAGCCTCCTGGGTCATGAGGAAGCCGCTGGGCCCCTGACCCCCTAACCAAATATGCCAGAGAGAGAGACAGAAAGCACTGGAAGAAAAGGCCCAGCTCCACACACACTCCCAAGAAGCAAGGAAGCGCCAAGTGCCCCTGGAGCCACCACCTCCCACCCCCGCCAGCCCGATGCCTCCTCACCGTCGACTCCGTCAAGCCGCCCAGGGACACGACGAGCCCCAGCAGGACGGGGTAGCGGTAGGTGGGCAGCCCGAGGAGCTGGGTGATGCGTGAGAAGGCCTGGGAAGGTGCGTTCCAATTCACGGAGGCCACGTCGGACCTGCAAGAGAGTGAGTGGGACGAGGCCGGGCAGCCCATGATCTTGCCACGGCTGCGGGGCCAGTGTGGGCGGCCTCACCCCGACACTTCCTGGGAGCCAACGCGGGGGCGTATGCCCTGACGGTACCTGGGAAACAGCTTTTCCAGTTCTCCTCGGTGGGGCACGTGGGGGATGGGAGGGCTGTCAAAGTGCAGGAGCGTCAGGAACACGCTGATGGCGTGAGCACGGAAACGGTCGATCTTCTCACTGGCCTGCTGGGCCACACAGCACATGATGCGCTCACAGCTGCAAACCAAGAGCAGGAGGTAAACTGAGGTGGGCGGTAAACCGAGCGCGGGCAGTAAACCAAGAGCAGGAGGTAAACCGAGGCGGGCGGTAAACCGAGGGCGGGCGGTAAACCAAGCGCGGGCGGTAAACCAAGTGCAGGTGGTAAACCGAGCGTGGGCAGTAAACCAAGCGCAGGCGGTAAACCGAGCGTAGGCGGTTAACCGAGCGTGGGCAGTAAACCAAGCGTGGGCAGTAAACCGAGTGCAGGTGGTAAACCGAGCGTGGGCAGTAAACCAAGCGCAGGCGGTAAACCAAGCGCAGGCGGTCTGAGCCATGAGTCCAGCTCAAGCACCACGAGGACACACGGGCTCCTCGAGACTTGGCGGCTGAGTTGGCAGCTGACACCAGGACACTGGCTTGGAAGGACCACACCCCGTTACCTTCACATCCCAGGAGCCCAACCCTACAGGTGCACAGCAAATACATGCTACGTACATGTGACACACATGCCAATGAGTTCGCAGGGTTGAAGCAGGGACAACATATATGATTACAGAAGCGGGTGGAGAAGAGTGGGGGGGACAGAGAGGCCGGGGATGGGGACAGAGAAGCTGGGGCTGGCAAAGAGATGGGGGGAGGGAAGGAGAAAGAGGTGAGAACGAAGGAAATCAGGCTCCGGGATCCCCACAACCGAGTGTCCCCGACAGAGACCCACAAGGGCAGGGCCTGGGACCCCCATGACTCAGTGCCCCTGACAGAGAGACCGACAGCAAGTGCAGGGCCTGGAGGTCCCCACAACCTACTACCCCTGACAGAGACCCACAGCAAGGGCAGGCCCCAATGGCAGCCTCAGGTGCAGGGAACTGAGTGATGGCTCAGCTGGTCCTGACAGGAGCAGACCCCTAGGTTCAGGGTCCTAAGCTGAGAAGTCCCCACCTCCAGCCCAGCCCTAACCTGGGAAGCTGGTTGTCATCAAACTAGCCAGAGCACTGGGGAGGCCCAGGCTGGGGAGCAGAGCCTTGTCCTGGGGGCACTGGGCAGAGAAGGAGGGGCCCCAGCTCAAGCCACGGCTACAGGGGCAGGAGGAGGGGCCTGTATAAACCTGAGGTCACGGACCAGAGAGGCTCTCTGGGGGGAAGATGTGTGCCCAGCAATGCAAATGCCACCGAGCACCAGGACTGCCCGCCCCACCAGCCTCCCCAAGCTTGGGGATGCCCTCTAGGATGCAGAAGAGCTGTGACGTGACACTCACATGTGGGCCTCGATCAGCTCAGGCTGGCTCCGAGCCAGCAGAAGTGTCAGATCCATGAGACCGGTCATGGCGGCCTTGCGGACCCTGATGGGACAAGGAGAGGCAGAGACACCCAGCTTGAGAGGGAGTTCCCAACCCTGGTTCTACCAACCACGCCGGCAGGCTGTGTGAATTCAACACCAGTGACTAACCCCACACAGAGCCCAGGCATGCTGGCAGGGAGAAAAGTCACAGGGTCTGCAGAGGTTCCCTGCGTACTACAGGAACGTGTGCAGGGAAGGGAGACACATAGCCGCACACACCAGGGCCCCGAGGCATTCTGCACACACAGGAGTTTCAGAGGTTCCCTGTGCGCTACAGGAACGTGTGCAGGGAAGGGAGACCCACAGCCGCACACACCAGGGCCCCGAGGCATTCTGCACACACAGGAGTTTTGGGGATTATCAATCTCACTTCAGCGAGAAATGCTGGCAAAACCCAATGTAAGCAGCCGGCAGCCTTTCACTGAAGACGTGTCCTCCCTCACACTCAGTCAATGAGGATGACGCAGGCCCAACACCTGAGGACAGGCTGGACCAGCACCTGCAAAGCCCAGCCATGCAGGCTCACCCGGGAGCAGAGAACAGGTCATCTTCCCAAGAGCCTTTAAAACGCAAAATACGGCACTCTACAAAGATTTCTCCCCGCAGAAAAGCCCGGGGCCTCCGAGTTTCCATGGAACAGACGGGCTTCTCAGAGGAAGTGCTCCCCCTCTGCTGTGCACGTACCAGGCACCCACGTCCCCTTTGCTGCGCACGTACCAGCCACCCACGTCCCCTCTGCTGTCCCTGGTGTAGTCGTTCATGCAGCCCAGCAGCGCAGAGTAAATCTGGGAAACGTTCTCGCTGCACACAGCTTCGTCTGGGGCTCCTGCTTTCACACCAACAGTCTGGCAAATCCTAAAATTTAAAACGTCTGAGCTAACAGACAAATGTCCGTGAGCCTCACCTTCCACGCCACAGAGGTCTGATGTGTGTTCCTGATCCTGAGAAGACTCACTCAGAACAGTCCAGCACCCTCGGGTACATCAGAAATCCAGAGCTCCTTCCACACGTACGGAACGTGGGACGTGCTTCCCCAAGGTCACGCTCTGCCGTCTCTTGTGGAAAGGTGGACGGGGACACCCCCTACGGCTGGTCCCTCCCACTTCCCGCCCTGACTAGAGGGGACGGATGCTGGCACAGGAAAGAAGGGGCATGCATGACCCCCACGGGGCTGCTCCTCCTGTGTGCCTGCAGGGAGGACAGGGCATATGGCATGGCCCCAGGTGCGTGTCTGTCAACGAGGGTGGAGATCATTCCAAACACTGGCTGGCAGGGTCACCTCGTCTTTGCCAACCTTGGGCCAGGACACATTCCCTAATTCTCAAAGGGGCCCAGTGTTGCTAAAGATGTTTAACAATCACTATGACTATGACAGCAAGAGACTGAACGAGCCTCCAGGACCTGGGGCTGGCGATCCTCTGGAAGAGAGGAAACCTAGGAAGTGAAGAATCAAAAATCCTGCCTCTGAGCAAAAACATCCCCCTTAGCGTTCATTTCTTGGCCTTTCAGAGACTTACGACTTTAGGGAGGAACTGCTGGGACTCACCTAGCAATGGCCTTCAAGCCATCTCTCCTCGACTCAGGGAAATTTCCGTCCTCGGGAGAAGTGTGGGTAACTGCTCTTAACCCTGTGAGAACCTGGAAAGCAATGAAGAGTCACAGAACCACAAGCTCTAACGAAGTGCACTCTAGGGGGGTGGTGATGTCGGCCCGGAGCCACAGTCCCTGCACCACGTGGCAGGCAGCTCCTGGCACCACCTTCCTCCGCACCACATGGCAGGCAGCTCCTGGCACCACCTTCCTCGAGGGGCCACCCATGGCCCCCGGTGGAGCCCAGGAAGGGCACCCAGGGAGAGGTCACCTCCAGCCTCTCCACAGTCAGCCCCACCCCAGGGCGTCACTGGGGGTCTGGTCGCACCCTACCTGAGGTCCCCTTTTGTCCTATGCTGAGACCTGGGGTATGGGACAAAGGAAGCGGCTGGGTCTCAACAGCCTCATCTGTCATGTCTCCAAGGGATCCTGGTTCACAGTTATCTGTGTTTCAACTGTGAGAGAGCAGGTCGCCGAGGCCAGCGTGGGGCTGACCTGTGGGAGGACGTGGAGCCGCCTCTGCCCCCGCCTGGATGCGCGGCCGCAGCCAAAACAGGACCCGGCTCCACAAACGCACAAAGGCAACTCTGTTCTCCTCACTCTCAGCAGCTGCTTCTACAAACACCACCTTCTCCTCCCCCCAGAATTCAGCTTCTCAAAGTCTGTCCTCTGACAGGAAAGGGTTCGCCAGGGCCCTGAGGGGCCACAGACCTTGGGTGCCCTCTGCCCCCTTTCTCCTGGCCACAGGTGCCAATTTCCAGGAATCCCCTCCCAGCTACAAGCACTGAGTGGGTTTACTAATGGCTGGGCCTACCTCGTGCCTCAACACACAAGGCTCCCACAACCCTCGTCCCAGGCCCCGTCCGCTGCTCCCACACCCTCGCCCTAGGCCCTGTCCGCTGTGCGAAGCCAGTCTCACCTGCTGGAGCCGGCCTTTCAGAAGGAAGCCTGGAAGGGCGCCCAAGGCCAACGAGAAACCACAGCGAGTCATTTCCTCAGGGCTCCGAAGCTCGGCCAGGTACTGTGTGATCAGCTTCTCTGAAAGGAAGTAACGAGTGTGAAGAGAGGCCCTCTGCTGCCCATCGTGTACAGTCACACCCCACGTGTGCCCCAAAACAGGAGCAAAGCCACAGCAAAGGTTCCCAAAGCAGACACATTTCCAAAGTGGCCTACCTCAAAATAGGAATCAAAAAGAGAATTTTTTTTTTGAGACAGAGTCTCATTCTGTCACCCAGGCTGGAGTGCAGTGGTGCAATCTTAGCTCACTGCAGCCTCAAACTCACACTCAGCCTCCCAAGTAGCTGGGATTACAGGCGTGTGCCACTATGCCAAGCTAATGCATGATCTTTATATACTTATAATAATTGTAAGTGATGATTCACACACTTTTGATGTGATTAATAATGCATGTTCTTTCATATGACACAGAGGAATACTGTGGGCCAACATATGTGCACGTGACACTTTAAAAAGTATGATTCAGGAAGCAGATCCTTCAAACAGATACGTGATATGCGAGAAATGAGCCTGAACTTCAGCATGGGGGTGCAGGACGTACAGTGAGGCGGCCACGCACAGGACAGGGGGCGTAGGATGTACAGTGAGGTGGCCACGCACGGGACAGGGGGCGCAGGACATACAGTGACGCAGCAGGGCGGCCACGCACGGGACAGGGGGTACAGGACGTACAGTGACGCGGCAGGGCAGCCACACACGGGACGGGGGTGCAGGACGTACAGTGACGCGGCAGGGCAGCCACGCACGGGACACAGAGTAAAGCCAGCCTTATGCTACTTTCACAAAGAAGGAAAAAACAGCAAAATATATTAACAAGTGAAGAACACACACCAGAAAAATGTCACAGTGTGCACAAAAATTCTAAAAACACTGGCCGGGCACAGAGGCTCACGCCTGTAATTCCAGAACTTTGGGAGACTGAGGCGGGCGGATCACCTGAGGTCAGGAGTTCGATTCCAGCCTGACCAATATGGAGAAACCCGTCTCTACTAAAAATAAAAAAAATTAGCCGGGCGTAGTGGTAGGCACCTGTAATCCCAGCTACTCGGGAGGCTGAGGCAGGACAACTGCTTGAACCCGTGAGGTGGGGACTGCAGTGAGCCGAATCATGCCACGCCACTCCAGCCTGGGTAACAGAGCCAGATTGTCTCAAAAAATAAAATAAATAAATATAATGTAAGAAAACACAACTGAAAGTGTGAGGAACACTGTGCTCCAGGACCAGCTGCCAGGGTGCCATCAACAGAGGCACCCCCTGCAGAGAGCCGCTTGCTCAGGGTGATGCAACACCCTGGGCGGCTGTGGGACCCGCCCAGAGGTCCTCGGCCAGGAACCTGAGACCCGAACAGTCCCGCTCCAGCCGTGATGGTGGTGGCTCTGCTCCCCTGCACAGCTGAGGCCTCCTCTGTGCCCAGACACTCCCCAAGCAGCTTCCTGCTGGAAGCCCCTGGAGCCTTTAAGGAAAGGGCCCCCACTCACCCTGAATTGCGGGATCTGCCTCCCCTGGCTCCTTCATGTAATATTCACTGCAGAGAGTGGCCAGGGCTGAGACTGCTGCATCCTAAAACAAAGGCAGCACGGTGAGCACACAGCACCTCTGCTCAGAGAAGCCCCTGGCCAGGGACACAGCAGGTCACCCTGAGGTCAGAGCAGCCTGAGACCAGGGACACCGTGGGTCACCCTGAAGTCAGAGAAGGACCTGACCAGGGACACGGTGGGTCACCCTGAGGTCAGAGAAGCACCTGACCAGGGACACCGTGGGTCACCCTGAGGTCAGAGCAGCCCGAGACCAGGGACACCGTGGGTCACCCTGAAGTCAGAGAAGGACCTGACCAGGGACACGGTGGGTCACCCCGAGGTCAGAGTAGCCCGAGACCAGGGACACAGCAGGTCACCCTGAGGTCGGAGAAGCCCCCGGCCAGGGACACAGCAGGTCACCCTGAGTTTGGAGAAGCCCCCGGCCAGGGACACAGCAGGTCACCCTGAGGTTCAGGCACAGTGATGACTTTAGAACCAAACCAGGAGAACCTCTAAGTCATGCTCCTCCTTTCCAGCACGGCTGCTCACCAGCATCTGTCAGACACACGCATCGCTTTACTAGCACTGCAACTAAGAAACTGAACGGACAACCTGATTGTTCTTTCCACACTGCCTGTCTTCTAATATGGAACAGTAATAAAATGGAGCATTTTTTTCTTTCCTAGAAACAGTTACGAAGGAAAAGGCATACACTGTGCACCCAGAGTAATGGGGCAGGGCCTCCAGGCCAACCCACGTCAGCCTCAATTAGAGACACAGGGCTCCGGGGGGGGCACTGGGAACAGGAGTTGGGGCCGGACAGCAGGAGACCCTCGGGAACCCATCCCAAGGCCACCAGGAGCCATGGTGGGAGGGATGGCAACTGCTACAGAGCAGGAGCGTGCGGAGAGTCACCAGTCCCACCGCGTGTGGGGCTCAGTGCCAGTCTCCTCGAACCCCCACCTCTGCCACTTACGGAGGAGCCTTTCGTGACCACACAGCCAGCAAGTGGCAAACACTGAACCCACGTGTTCTTTCCACTGCTTCCCCAGAGCCCAGGAGCCAAAGCCCACAGAGCAGCCTTGGAGAGGCACTAGGGGCGGGCAGGTGGGCAGGGCGTGAGCAGAGGAGGTGTGTCTTCCCAGAGGGCTGCATTCCATGAGTCACCATCTGTGCCAATCCCAGGGGCAAAGTATACCAGCATCATGGCAGGCGTGAATTAATCATGGACTTTTGAAAGAAAATTCTGAGGCACTGATCATGATGTATTAAAATTCAATTACTAGAACTGTACTTGGATCCTACAGAAAGTTCAAGTTACTTAAGGAAAAAAAAAAAGTAAGGAAATTGAAGACGCTAAGGAAAAAGAAATGCTAAGCATGGAGGAAGTCAGAGAATTACAAGACACCTTAATGTACTTCCATTCTTCACCCTCAATATCAAAACCTAGTCAATGTTGGTAACCATGGTTTCTTTCTTTCTTTGAGACAGTCTTGCTCTGTCACCCAGGCTGGAGTGCAGTGGCGTGATCTCGGCTCACTGCAACCTTCGCCTCCCAAGTTCAAGCAATTCTCCTGCCTCAGCCTCTTGAGTAGCTGGGACTACAGGCCTGCGCCACCTCACCCTGCTAATTTTTGTATTTTTAGTAGAGATGCGGTTTCACCATGTTGGCCAGGCTGGCCTCGAACTCCTGACCTCGAGTGATCCACCCGCCTCTGCACCAGGCCCATGGTTTGTTATCTATGCAATGAGATCAGTGTTACAGCTCTGTGAGTCCAAAGTCCACCTGTATCCCCCAGGATGGGAGGGGAGGGCAGGTGGCTGGGGACGGGCAAAAACACACTGGCACCCACACAGCTTGACTAGGTCAATGTATGTGGACAGACGTCCTGGGGTGCTGTTTTCTCTTCTGCACAGGAGCACTGTAAAGGGAGTTTCCAAATCTCGGATCCTAAGGACACGGAACTCAATGGAGCACAGCGACTATTGATGCAGAAAAAGTGTCTCAAAGGTGACTATAATTAATACAGTCAGAAACAATAAAAAATTAAACATTTGGATTCCAATGGCTGTGTTGGATTATCTGGTTATAAACCACGTTGACTCTACCATCCAGGATTCCAAATCGAACGCCCGCATTTGTCAGTTATCAGGCTAGCGCAGGAACGGCCTCGTGAGGCCCCATCGCCGACACAAACACCATCCGTAACTAACACACAAACACCGCCACAGCCCCGCGCCGGGAACGACCATGCTCACCGTACCTTGATCTGCTGTCGGGAGTGACTTGAGATGAGATGGAGACATCTCAAAGTGTCATTTATCAGCCACTGCCAACCATCTGTCAAAGAAACAAGTTAGCGTACCCAGGCAAGGGTGGTGAGTTGAAATCAAAAACAACAGCAAAAAATAGCTTCTATTAATACTAATCTTAAAGTCGACAGTAACCTTTGAGATGAATCTGTGGAAAAGCAAAACTGAACATTGTCCATGTTGTGGTAAGTCTAAGACCCCTTCCATTCGAAGGGAAAGGCCCTCTCACGGCTGTTAAACTGTGTTAAGCTCTTAGTGGGGGAAACACCAGCACTCTGTAAGCTTTTACACATCATATTTTGGGAAACTTTCATTCTTTTGTTACCCCTAATCTTTTCCTTCAAAAGGTCTCCCCGGCTCCCACCAATATAAACCCAATCTTTAACTCAATTAGATCCTGCAAAAGCAACAAATGTGAAGGCTATTCAATCCCCCCAAAAAAAGTCCTAACTTCTGAGGCTGCTGAGACAGCCCGGGACACGACAGCCCTGGGGACTCCCTTCACTGTGCTCTGGCGGCCCAGTGTGGGGGCTGCTGAGGGGCTGCAGGCGCTCTGCCCGCAGGGTCCGTGGTGCCAGCGGCCAGCACTCTCCAGGTCCATGAGGGCCTGGGTCGCTGCATCTCCCGACTGTCTGCCTGGGAGAAGAGCTGACACAGAGTCCCAGGCACTGGGCATGGGAGCGAGGAGATGGGGGCACTGAGGTGGTGGCGGGGAAGGGCCCTCCTGTGTATGGTGAAGAGGGTGGTAGGTACCCATTATTCAAGCAGATTTTTGTAGCAACTTCAAGGCAACGTATCCAATTAATAATATTGTGAACCTTTAAGCTATAATCCTTTATCGCCCCCATCCTAACAGGTTCATTTTTACCTTTTAATTTGAAGTCATTCTGGAAGCAAATGCTATTAAAAACAAAAGCACTTACCAATTACGGTGTCACCTTGAAAGGGCATTTTGGAAAGTGACAACTTTTCTATTAAAACGCACACTGGGGGGGAAAAAAAGGGATAGACACAATGTTACTTTTCCAAAAGCTCCTGCCACAGCGCCTTGCCCTGGCCGTATTCTGAGTTGTGTGTGGCCAGCTCCTGCCCCCCGCCCGCCCAACCTACCCTGCTGCCAGAGCTGGAAACATCCCAGAACCATTTCAGAACCACCATGAGAAGCCCAGGACGCCTTCTCCGCTGAGCAGCCTGAAGACAGTGCTGCAGACCCAGCCACGCGGCCAGGCCCACATGCACTTCAGAGAAGCTGGGCTGGCCTGTCAGGGAGCTGCAGACGTCCCTGTAACAGGCTGTACAGGAAGCATAGAGGCTTCTGCTCCTGGACCTGTCACTCAGGACCCAAGTGACAGACAGCCATCACCCACACTGCTCCAGACCACAGGCCATGCCTGTCACTTCCCCACATAGCTTGTCACTCACTCTCTCCATGACCAGAAACGTGACCCTGACCAGCCACCAAGGGGCCGGGGCGCACGAGACAGATACAACTGAACAGAATCAGCAGCTCCCACGGCCGCACACTGCTCTGGCTCCCACCGTTTCTACCTGACAACGGAACCCACTCACGGATGTCTCCTGCACGCTTTTTCATTGTATTTACTGTTTCTCCTGAGGGACTAAACTCTCCTTCCATTTTTTGTCACGGTGAACAAGGAGGCCTGTCCATGCTACCGACGCAGAGGCCGTCTGTCCACCTGGCCTGTCCTCCCTGCGCACACACTTCCCATCGTCACAGATACTGCCACTCAGCAAACTGAACAGACCGGACAACTCCTGTTCCACGAGAGACCCTGCTCTGCGTCTTTCGGCACCAGGATTCTTCAGCGCCAACCGCAGCCAACTGGAAAAGAGGAAAATGGTCCTCTCGATGTGAAGTAACCTGGTACTTCCCCGCCTGCGAGGTGAGGCTGGGCACCCTCACCGTCCACGGCCGTGTGGGTCTGCTCCTCTCCTGCATGAAATGCCCACACGTCTGCTCTGCCCCGTTTCCCACTGGATCCTTCACCTTGTCACAGGCAATTTTACAAGTCGTTATACACTAATTAACTTTTTACCTTTCGACTGTGGTCATTTACTCTGAATCTCTGTTTTCCCTACCAGCCTATCTATGGTCTATTCTTCAGTATAAGGCCCAACACAATTATCTCCTTGTGGAATTATTATTCCAAAATCTGTTAACTGGGGATTATATGCCAAGAGGGGAAACAAAAAGAAACAAACAAAAAAAAAAACCTAGAAAACCAGTTCTTACCACCAGTTAGAAAAACCCAGCGAGGGGTTGCTGGGACCTGACATTCAGGGTCTGCTTTAAACTCGGGGGAAGGGAGGAGAAAGGAAGGCTGGGAAACAAAACAAGGGTCTGTGCTCAGGGATGATGGGTGAGACTATGGGCCCCATAAACTATTTCCCTTTACTTCTGGGCAGATTTGACAATTTCTAAACTAAGAAGTCTTCTTCAGAGACTGACATTGTCCTACAATGTCTCCTAAAATGTCTTTGAGGATTTTGATGATTGCAGTTTGTATGCTAAGTTTTTAGTTACTCTCATGCTTAGTTTTAGATACGATTTTACCTCCTTCCACGTGGCACCTGTAACACCATCACTCACTCAGTGCACTCCCCTTTCCACCAAAACCAGATACGTCTCTGTCACAGTGTGAATCCTTTCAGCTCTCAACAGAGTACTGCTCTCGTGTGTTTTAAAGACTGGGAAACCAAAGTCCTAACTAGTTTTTAAAATAATTTTCTTGGAGATGCACCCTGCATGTGAACTTTTTAAATGTATTTTATAATCAAGTTAAAAAATTTTGGCCAGGGCTGAGCGGTGTAATGAAGCAGCGCATCAGCGTCTCACGAAACGGCACACAGGACTCAGCGGTAGAAAAGAAAAGGTTTGTACACACAACATCTCGCACATGAATATTCCTGGCAACCTTGTTCACAACAGCAACAGATAGAAATAGTCCCAGTGTACTTGACTGAGTGCTGGTTAGACACACTCTGGTAAAACCCAACCGTGGGCTAGGGAGGCATAAACTGTGAACACATGGACAGCTCGATGGGGTCTCAGGGCACCACGCTCACAGAGAATGCCCACCTCAAAATGCCACGACCATAAGAGTCGATCATGGCATATTCTAGAAGGGCGGCAGGGGGGTGAGAAAGCAAAGGGCAGGGGCTGTCTCTGCGGGAAGGACGCAGGTTTCTGATTGAGTGTGGAGTTAGTTACAGAAAGCTACAGAGGGCATCAATCTGCACAAAACTAGACACACATCCCCACTCCACACACACATGAAGCCGCAAAACCGCAAAGGCCTGCAGTCAAGTTAAGAGGCAGGGCCTCAACACACGGTCCTGGCTCCAGCACTATGTGGCCAAACCCGGAGTCACCGCAGGGGAAGCGTGGGAAGCACGGTTAGGCTCTATTACTAATCTCATAACTTCCTGTAAGTCTGTAATTATTTCAAAATGAAGAATATTTTTTAAAAACAGACTGGATAATGCAGACCAACCCTCCACTAAGACATTTTTAAAAGCTAGACAAAATGAAAACACACAGGAAGTGCCTGCAGTCACCAGAGAGCTCACGAGGACCTGACGGGGACGGCGCGGGGACGGCGCCGCGGCGGCCAACTCTCCCTGGCTCATGGCTGACTCCAGGGGGGCGCCACAAAAACCAGAAACCCCCAACAGTGCATCCAGGAGCGTCCCCAGCTAGCGGGAAGACGGGACTCCAGGACGACCAAGGGAGAACCGGTAAAGCCCTCACCACAGTTCTGAACCCGGAGGACCATGCCTAGAAACAGGTGTAAAACGTGGGCCAGCCCAGCAATGACCCCTCTCACATCCTGAAACCCGACAGAGGTGACCCCGACAGCAAGCATCCACCTCCCGTCAAGAGCAAACGTCAAGTCTCTCTGGCAGAGTACATTCCAGGCCTCAAAGCATTTCTGTAATGTTTTATTCCGGTGGCTTGGTGGAGATGCTTTTCGTGTATGATACGCCATCCTTCAGAAACAGCCACAGAGGCTCCAGGTGATGACATTAAACAAAGATTTTAAACCATGCTCAATATGTTCCAGAACATGAAAACTAAGAAGAATATGCAAACTATAAAAAATTAATAGAAGTTCTGAAAAATAAAAAAGAATTCAAGGATGCGTTTAATGGAGATATGGCACATTTGAAAGAATCTGTGACAATGAAATTTAAGTCAAAGAAAATGTTCCTGTCATCCCAGCACTTTGGGAGGCCAAGTTGAGTGGATCACAAGGTCAAGAGATTGAGACCAACCTGGCCAACGTGGTGAAACCGCATCTCTACAAAAAATACAAAAATTAGCTGGGTGTGGTGGCACATGCCTGTAGTCCCAGCTACTCGGGAGGCTGAGGCAGGAGAATCGCTTAATCCTGGGAGGTGGAAGTTGCAGTGAGCTGAGATTGTGCTACTGCACTCCAGCCTGGGTGACAGAGCGAGACTCCAACTCAAAAAAAAAAAAAAGAAGAGAAAAAAATGTCCAAACTGAATCAGACAAAACCAGAGGAGAGAGGTAAGAAGCGTAAAGAATTAAGTGCTGTGAGATCCAGATGAAAAGTGGGTAACGAGTCCTAAAAGGAGAGGAGAGGCCAGTGAGCAATGTTCAAAGAAATCATGGCTAGGAATTTTTCTAAAGTGAACAAAACATTGACAGAAAATACAGATTATGAAACAAGTATGAACCCTGGAGCCCCAAGTCAGATAAACACAAAGGGAACTTGTTCTAGGAATATCACGGTAAAAGTGCTGAAAACCAAATAAAGATAAAATCTCAAAAAAAGCCAGGGAAACTTAAAAGATTGTCTCCAATAAAGTAACAAGTAGACTAGCGGCTAACTTCTCCAGAAGACAAGAGACTATTATCTTTAAAGTGCCAAAACACAAGCAAATGAAGAAATGCAAAGTCAAGTTTCATTCTTAGCAACAATAACCTTTAAGAATCAAACTGAAAAAAGAAAAAAAAAAACAAAAGCTCTTTGGGAGGCCGAGGCGGGTGGATCACCTGAGGTCAGGAGTTGGAGACCAGCCTGGCCAACATGGTGAAACCCTGTCTCTACTAAAAATGCAAAAATTAGCCGGGTGTGGTGGTGCGGGCCTGTAGTCCCAGCTACTTGGGAAGCTGAGGGAGGAGAGTCGCTTGAACCTGGGAGATGGAAGTTGCAGTGAGCCGAGATCACACCACTGCACTCCAGCCTGGGCAACAAAGAGTGAATGAAACTCTGTCTCAAAAAAAAAAAGTGGAAAAAAGCCATTTTGGGATAAACAAACGAGTGGGTGCCACCAGCAGATACACACTACGGAAAACACTAGAGTGTTCTCCAGGCAAAGTGAAAATGGTCTTCTTAGAAGGTGAGAAATGCAGGACAGAACAAGGAGAAGCAGCAGGTGTCTGTGCGGGTAAATCCCAGTGAATTCCCATGGAACAAGAGAACAGGGTGTCTGTACATGTGAATCCGAATGAACTCCAACTACGTAAAACAACGTAACGTCCTGTGTGATTTAAGACAGAAGTAAAAGCGAAAGGCACGACCGCACCGGTGATGTCTCTGCTGAGGGGCGGGGGAGGTGGCAGGTGTGTTCAGGACATCTGGGACGGAGCACGGAGCCCTCACCCCCACAGCAAGAAGTCCATTGACAGAGTATCCCGGCTTGCTAAGTCACCATCCTCCACACACCCGTGGCCAACTCGCGGCTCACTGATGCCTCTGGTTTCCCTCCTGTCTTCGGCATGAGAGGAGAGAACTTTTCCTGGTTCTCCTGACGCCTCTGGTGCAAGGCTGCAAGAGCCAGATGACCCTCTTCCTCCCGGCCCCCACCCTCAGTGATCCACATGTGAGCAGGATTAAAAAACACCTGTGGTTGTAAGACACTGAAACTTGGGGATTGTTTCAAGAGCAAAACACAGCCCACCCTGACTGATGGACCCCTCCTCCACCTCCGCTTTACCAAACAGAGCTCCTGTTTCTTTCCTTTGATCCTAAAGCATGAAATGCAAGAGCCACTGAGTCTAAGATGGAGATGAGGGGACGCTTGTCTTCCTGGCACCGGGGGAAGCAGCTCAGTTGGGGCCACGCTGAGGACACCCAGGATGCTCATCCCCTCTCATGTGAATATTCATGACAAAGGCCAGCGTGTACGACATGTCTTTGCTATGGGAACAAAGGGGACTCAGACAACTCCCAAGGGTTGAGCCACTTTCCCAAAAAATGTGCAAAAAACATCTGAAGAAATCTGTGGTTCAACACCTCCGGGGTACCTGCGGCCGGGGTGCACTGGGTGCTCCTGCGGGCGCCATGTCACCGACGTGCCAGCGTCCTCGGGTGCAAGGGCGCCATCATCTGGCCTGGGTGAGAAAGTGACCAGCAGCCCCTCCCCGTCTCCCACATGCAGCCCATGAACCCACAGATCTCTCACCCCGACAAAAGCTTGGAGTCTTGTCTCACTTGAAAGAACACATCTAAAACTAAGGATATCAGGAAACAGCTGCGTACACACAGAACGCAGAAATACAGAAGCAAGGAAAACAGACAGCTAAAAAACTGAAAGGGTTGTTTTTGGAAAAATAAAAATGTGGGACTGGGAGATGCGGGGCCGAGACCACAGACGCTATGCAGAACGATTTCACTTTCTGAACTATGCCTATTTGAAAGCTGAAAGGGAAAATTTCCTATGAAGTGTAAAACTGAATGAGGAGGAGAAAAAACCCTGAATTGACACCAAGGCTCAGTCAGGGTCACCAGGGACACAGCTGGCTTCAGTGCCTACAGGCCACAGAGTGTCTTGGGGCCAGCAAAGGCCCTGGAGGGGAAGAAGCCGCACAAGGAGGGCCAGCTGCAGGAGCTGTGGCCACAGCTGGGGAGTGCAGGCAGCAAAGGGGCCCCCAGGGAGGGCGTGGGCAGCTTTCCAGGGGACACGCCCACCACGGTGCGAGGCCACATTTGCAGGAGTGCCGAGTTTGCACTCAGCGATGTAAGGGAGTGCAAACGCGGACTCCAGCAAACACACTCATGGTGCAGACACAGCTGGAGGTTGGCAGGGGCCCAGAGCAGGGATGCCTCCCACAAAGACGCCCTCTTCCACGGTGCCCCCGAGCAATCCATGCCCCGCAGTGAACCCTGAGGGATGCACCCCAACAGCACACGTGCCCCAGAGCAGAGAGCACGGGGGGAAAGCTGGAGTTGGGGATGGAGAGAGGCGGACAGAAACCACCCTGCACCCAGCACCCCCAACAATTGACCATAGCCCACCGCCACCCTTCAGAGCACCGAGAACCCGGATGGCGTGAAGACGCCAAACACCAAAACCGTGGTAAGGGCACCTTTAAAAACCCGGACAAAGCACATCAGTGTTTATGTTCCACGGTGACTCGGTTAGTTGGGCAGCCCGCAAGGCCTGCCAGCAGGGAGCAGTGGGTGTGGTGGGTAAGGAAGGGACAGGACAGAGTGGCTACTTTGTATCAAGTCTTTCCAAATACCATCATCAAAAAGCCCAACTAGAACCCACAACACTCCCTCCTCTCCCAGCTAAGTGCAAATGCAGCACTCCTGTGCATGCAGCCTCATGCCCAGGGCGGGCATGTGGCGTGGAAAGCTGCCTGAGACGACCACACAGAGGCTCCAGGACCTACGGTTTTTCCGTGGTTTCCTTCTGAGCTCATGACAATTCTGCCCATTGTGGGTAGGTGGCAGCAATGCACAGGCAACGGCGCCCTGCGGCCAACAGCAGCCAACACCCAGCAGAACCCCTAAGCGGCGGTCACTCTGGAGCCTAGGGGCCATCAACGTAGCTGCCCTAACCACACATTCAAGAAGAGGGGCAGATTACAGAGCAGCACCTCCCTGATGGGCCCCGCTTCACAGAGCAGGAGGGTAAAGGAAATGCAGCCAGGAAGGCGTCACCAGCCACGGGGACTCGGAACAAGTTCAACTCTGTTGCCGCTGGCCACAGGGACTCAGAACACCTTTAACTCTGTCTCCACTGGCCACAGGGACTGGGAACGCCTTCAACTCTGTCATCACTGGCCATGGGGACTCAGAACGCCTTTAACTCCGTGGCCGGCCAAAGGGACTCAGAACGCCTTTAACTCCGTGGCCGGCCAAAGGGACTCAGAACGCCTTTAACTCCGTGGCCGGCCAAAGGGATTCAGAACGCCTTTAACTCCCCCTCTTTCATGGTGGGCAGGGGCTCCTGTGCAGACTTACTGCTCAAACACCAAGGGCGACCCTAAAAGAAGACCTCGCAGCACACGGGGAGCACGTGAAGGCCGTGTGAAGGTCATAGGACTGCCTCCAACTGCCATCTCCAGGGCACGACCCGTGTCGTGGGTGGGAACTGGGGGACAGTGAACCTCTCTGAGAGCACCTGGCACCCCACCCCATCCCATCCCAAGCCAAGCTCCTAGATCCAGAAATGGCTTTTTACAGGTCACCAGCTGTCCACGATACGTGGGGGATGGTTTCGACCCCACTAAGGAGGCAACTCCGGGCACCCATGGGTACGTCGGAAAGGTGACAGCCCTGCACCACGTGCTCTGGAGGCATCTGAGGGACAGTGACCACGTCTACATGCAAAACATGACACGCCGGTCTTAGCCAACAGGGACCACCTGCAGAACCAGCAGTCCCACGCCTCCGACGTCAGCTGACAGAAACTGGCTCACGTTTCCAGGATTGACTTTCCCGTGACATCCATCAAACCCACGAGAACACTGAGCTGACACCAGCAGAAATGCAAGCTGGCTGCTCTCAGTACAGAAGCCCCGCCGGCCTGGCTGGAGGTAGACGGCTGCAGGCCTCGGGCAGGTCCCCATCAGGTCAGGGCTGGGAGGTGTGGACAGAAAGCACAAGAGGCGGGTACAGCCCTGACATCCGGCCGTGGGCTCCCCAAACCCCAGCCCACTCTCCTCTGCTCGGACCACACAGACCTCAGCAAAAGTCTGCACACAACAGCAATTTTTCTAAGCTTCCTCACCGGCTGTGCCCCCACACTCACAGTTTCACAGCGGGGGGCTAAGGGTGGCGTGGGCTGGGCCGTCCGCAACGGCAGGGCCCCGGGAGCTGTGTCAGGGGGATCCAGCTCCCTGGATCCTTGGGGTTGGCTGCTGCCATCGGGAATGTCTAGGGAAATGCAATCAGGCTTTCACTTTAATACTTTGTGGAACTGTCTAAAATGTGTTCTACGCTTCCCTCCTCACACACCAGAAAGAATCAGCAAAGAGAAATGAGGCATTGCCCGAGCATTGCCCGACTGTGCTAACCCCCGGTGGGTATCAGAAGCTTGGGAATCAGGCGCAGACGTCCGCCTGGACTCGGGCGTGTAAGGAGCTTCGCCTCTGCTCAGCTTTCTTCTTGCCCCCGCCTGAGCTTCCTGTGCTCGCCCAAAACAGCTCTGGGTCCCAGCACTGCTCAGTCCACCAGGGCAGGCCCGGGGCTGCTCTGTCCACCTTGGGGCCATGCTTGGAGGGATCTGCAATGTCCACTGGGTCCACAGGCGAGCACTGGCCCCACTGCCCCAGCTGCCTCTGCTTCGTGAGAAATTTCCAGAACCAGCAGCTCCTGGGTGCAACCCCTCCCAGCTCACATTTCCTCTCATTCTCTCTCTCAATCTCAATCTCAGTCTCTCTCTCGTAGGCACCACTAGGCACAGCAGGCCCACCACAGCTGCCGCCTCCACAGAAGAAACACACCCAGCCCCGCACCCTGGCAGGCCAGTGGGCCGCCCCGCACGCCAGGAGCATGCTCCCTTATCGACGGCTGCGGCAAAGGGCTGCAGCCTTCAGCCTTCAGACCTACCTGCTTGTCTCATGAGCTCTCCTCCCAGACCCCTGAAAAGGAATGAAAACATCAGAATTAGAAGAACCTCCTGACGTACAAAACACCATGAAAGATGCTTGCCAGTGTAACCTCGGGCTCCAAAAAGCACTGAAATGAGAACTAGTTGAATGTGTTACTGAGCATGAGCGACCTTTCATGAAAAAAGGAGAAAACGTGGTACAGCCATCTTCCGGAGGCCTCCCATCCTAGCTGGGTCATGCTAATTTTTAATTTTTCCTGGACATTAATTTTAATTTTTCCCGATGGGTATCCCATCACAGAGGTAACTCCAAGCAGCACTCAGCTCTTACTTTATAAAAGCAATCTCAGATGCCAGAAAGAGCCACATCCAGCCTAGAGAAGCAGCGCGCTGCGGTTCTACCACAAGCGAAGCCAGGCGGGGCTCCGGGCTGCTCTGCCCGTCTGGGATGCCTGCCCTCCAACAGCGGGCCGGGTGACCCCCGCTCAACCCACACACAACCAGGTCAGACCGTCACACCTCTGACAGCCGGCCGGGTCCAGGTCAGACCCTCACCCACCTCCAACAGCCGGCCGGGTGACAGTCGCTCAACCCAAACACACAACCAGGTCAGGCCC
>NC_045449.1:76733926-76757356 GCF_002776525.5 Piliocolobus tephrosceles | reverse complement strand
GGGCCGGGGGACAGCCGCCCACCCCAAACACACACAGGCAGCGAGGGGAGCGAACACATCCATCCCGCCTGCTCCTGACAGCACAGTTCTTCATTAGGACACAGATGTAAGAACTCTGGTTTTGTAAAGCTCACCTGTATAACTGACGATCATAGAGCTGAAAATAAAAAAACTGAAAGTTATTTAATAATTTAAATTTTAAAATAATACATATACATTAACAATTGTCAAAAATAAGAACAAAGAGAAAACGGCAGAAGACGCCGTGCCAGCCAGGAGAGCCGCCTAGGGGGCTGGGGACGGAGGCCCACCTACTGACGCAGATGGCCTCATTTAACCTCCAGACAGGCCCAGCACTCCCTTGAAGGGGAAACTGAGGCACGGAGCGAAGGAGGAGAGGGTGGCCAGAGCAGGGAGCTGGAGCCACCTGCGTTCTGGTCCCAGGGACCGACAGAACTCACCCAGGCAGCCCTCCGGCAGGAAAGTAATTGTGCCCAACAGGATGCTGATGTTTCTTTTTCTTTAAAAGAGCTAAAAAAAGCCACATTGTGATGAGCACTACTACTAAAATTTACTGAATGCTCACACTGTGCCAAATATTCTCCTAAACTCTTTAAAATATATTATTTAATTCTCACAAAAACTCAAGGAGGTCGGCTCTATTACTGCCTATATTTTACAGGAAAAGGGACTCAGCCTCAGTGGGGGGCCACATTCATGGCTGCTGCCCGGGGCCACTTCCCCGTCTGCGCTCTGCGGCCATGCTTGTCTCACTCAGAGGGGGAGGCCAGACACCACCTTACAATGAAAAATGTAAGCAGAGTGGCTTTGCCAAAATCATAAAGCACGTTAATGGCCAAAATAGGATAAGAATCCACGAGATGAATCTTAAAGAACACAAAGCTATCTGGAACAACAGACAGTAAACCATGTAATCCCTCGTGAATGATTTTTATATTCTCCTGTAACACCAAGATCCATAGTTCATACTTTACCTCTGGGTCACAGAAGCCTTTGAGAATCTCTAAAAGCCCAGAAAGGTGAACACGTCATCTCCCCAGAGAAATGCACACACAAAATTCTGGTTTCCTTTCAGGAGACACCAGACCCCAGTTGCAGGTGCACGGCTGGAAATTAGAGGCTTCTGTGCTTGTTCTGTGTGCCCAACTCCGTGAGAGCACGGGGCCCAATATCCCCACCCACAGTTGGCTGCGTGCTCCATCCTGGGACCGCAGCCGGGCGCGCCAGAGGGAGACCGCACTCCAGCTGCAGCTGAAACCTCCACTGACTGCACTGGCTTCATAAGCCTTCCTCAGAGACCGAGGACATGTTGGCTACATGCACAGAAAGTCTGCACTCATTTCCTGGGAGTCTTTTCTCCCAGGGCAACCCCCCAAGATGGCTGTTCACAAGCATGACACCAGCGTAGAGCCTGTTCCCAGAGCGATCACACCCAGGTTCCCCACTGAGCCCAGGACTGATGGAGCACAGTGGCCACCAGGACTGCAGACCCTGCCTGGGAAGGGTGGGAGGCCCTGTGATGCCTCCCCAGGGGCACACCCAGAGGCTGCACACAAACCTGCTGGTGAATCTGCTTCAGGCCCTGCACTGCCTGCTCGTCCAGATGGTCTGTGACGGGCCTGTAGAAGGTCAAACAGTGAGTTGAGGCCACACTCCCCAAGACCCCAACCCCGGGTATACTCGGAGGGGCTGAGGTCACACCCCCCCAAGACCCTAACCCCGGGTATACTCGGAGGAGCATGGGCTCAGCAAAGTCTCATCTTGTTCAGGTCCCGGTGGGTCCCAGAGACCTCTGCAGGGCATACCTCTGATTATTTTTTTATTCTATTCTATTATATTGTTCTGTATTGCATTGTTTTGTTTATTTTATTGTATTTATTTCATTTTAGAGATGGGGTCTCACTATGCTGCCCAGGCTGGTCTCAAACTCCTGGGCCCAAACAATCCCCCCACCTCCACCTCCTAAAGAGCTGGGATTACAGGCGTGAGCCACTGCGCCCAGCCCATTTATGACTTTAGATGAAGCAGTGCCTGGTCAAAGGAAGACGATGTTGGGACATCCCCTTAAAGCTGTGACCCCTGCCAATGTGACCACCTTGGAAAACAGACACGTCCAGGTGAGGCTGAGATGAGAGCTCATGTCCGCTGCCATCCGAGGGAAGGTCCCTGGCAAGATCGGCCCTGGGCTGGCATCTGGGGGCCTGGATGCCAGCAGGGTTCCCACCAAGCCCTGCCTGATGAGGCCCCCTCGCTAGCTCAATCTGCACAAACCGTGTGCTTTACTCCGGTCACCTGCTTTCCTCCTGGGCGTCTGGAATTTTGTTTTGTGCCAGCTGGAGGTGCCCACATAGCCAGACCCCAGGCTGGCCTGGGCACTGAGGCTCAAACGTGCTTCCCTGATAGACACCTCACAGGTGAGGTCACATCTCACTGCTGGGGGAATGTCACAGGCCCTGTGGGACCCAACTGGAGGACCCTGGGAGCTCCTGCCTGGTTCTCCCAGACCCCACTCCATGCACCTTCTTCCACCACCACAGAGCAGCGCCATAAAGGCAGGTCTTGCACGGGCATCGGCCACACCCACACGAGCGAGCGTCCCTGAAGGAGTCGCACTGTGCATCTGAGCTCAGGACTGACCAGAGCTCCCTCAGGCTGGGGCGGGAGGTGGGCCCATACCCTGCTCTCAATCCGTTGCCAGGAACTCTCTCAATGCACAGGGCATAACTTAAAATTGTTTCTCAAACTGGAGTCCGAGAACCCGGTTACCATCACTATGGTAAGTCTGGGAGTTCTTCCTTTTGAGGAAGAGTCAACCGGGAAGAAACGTAAGACAGTCAATGCCTTACAGCCTCCTGCACACAACTTCCCAGCGACCCCGTATATTTCATGCTTTATTATTATTTGTGCAAACATAGCCAACTGAAAAATTCAAAAGAAAAGTGCATGCTCTCTGGCATTTTAAACTATCAAACGTGATGAAGAAAGGACACTGAACATGCAAGTCGCTCGATGCCATCTCGGAAAAAGGACCTTTGCTGTTATGACCTCACTCATCACCTCTGAGACCAGGAGGTGCACAACGAGGCAGCAGGGGCAGAGTGACTGGGGGGAGACGCCCGACCCATCTGGGTGACGCACCCCGCTGAAGAGAGGTGGGTGGTCCACCCCCGGCACGACTGTCAGGAGAGAGGGCCACTTACACACTCCATTAGTACCACCTGGGGCCTAACAACTGTGCCACTGGTGCAAATACACAAAAATTAGAAGGGATGAGATAGCCCCGAACTGGAAAGCACTATAATTATATGGCAAGGGGATCAGGAACGGAGCCCTGTGTCTCCTCGAGACCCGCTCTTCCTACCTGTTCTCTTGGGCTGCAAGTTTGTACAAGGCGTGAGCAACCTCCGCACAGGCAAGAATCGACCCATGCCTCGTGTGTAGATCTGGACTCAGCGTCATGGACAGCAGCCTCGGGAAGACTGCAAGAGACAGGGCCGAGAGGGCAGGTGACAGCGTGCACACACAGACGGCTTGTGGGACGACCACACACACATGCCAACAGTGGCGTCCCTCAGGGTCATCACCCCAGTGCCCAGGATGGCACCTGTGGTGATGCAGATGGCCTCCGAGACACTAAGGGTGACAGGATAGAGGCTGCTGCGTGCTCCCAAGTGCCCCAGACGGGGTGGGTAACTCAGACAGGAGAGGGAGCATAGAAGAGGAGGACACACTCCCCAGGCCTTCCCTGTCGGTGTAGGGTGGCCTCTGGTCCTGGCAGGGGCTCTGCCTGGCTGCCTGGGTGGTGGAGGGGGCGGAGCAGGACAGAGGCAGAGCTGCCCTAGGGGTGGTGCCTCTACTCTGAGTTTGCTCAGAAAGCTCAGACTCCTCAGAACCCTCGTGGCCACAGAGGGAGGAGGCTCTGCCACACCTGCATAGGGAAACCAAGCTCCCTGAGCCTTAGCCTTCCCAAGTGCTGCCAGGTTTGCAATGGGCTGAGAATCATAGAGGTTAAGATGTGGCGGCTGGGGGTGACTGGTTTTTCGAGAATCAGAGAAATCTACAAAAGGTCACAATCCCATCCTGGGTGTCCGTGCTCTTCAACCAGACAGAGGACAAAGCTGAGCCCCTCAGTGTCAGCAAGGGTTAATTATGCATTGGAAGTAGGGCAGCCCCACCCTAAACCCATGACATGGATGCCTCGTTCACAGATCATGAAGCTGAAAGATCCCTTAGGAATGGACAAGCCCCCACAGGATGTGAAACACAGGATGTGAAACACAGGCGTCACATCAGTAACTCCACCGAACAGCCACAATCCGGCCTCCAGTGGAGCCCCTGTAATAAATGTCAGGGGAGTGAGGGTAATGTTGAGAAATGTGGTATTCTTCCCTACATTTAAGTCAGATGATTATTTATTCCAAGTAGAAAGAACGAGACAGAACAAACGGGATTTCTCTCTTCACTGATGAAGTGTAAGAAGTGCAGGCTTAGCTGAGCCATTCCAAGGTGATTTTAGTCCTGGGCAGACTTTGAGTCTCCCATTCAGGCCCTTTCTTTCTATACACCCTGCCCAATTCCAAAGTGCATTCCTGTGTGGCAGGTCACGTGTGGCGGGTCGCGTGTGGCGGGTCACGTGTGGCAGGTGCAAGCCAACTAGAGACCAAGGAAGCAGCACTGCCTGTCAGGCGCCTGGCGGGACCACACGGGCTTTGGTGTACGTAACATAGTCCAGTGGCTCCCTGCCATGCAGGCGGACCCACTCACTGCATCCGTCCTCACAGCCTGTCCCCCGACCAAGTCCACAGCTAGTTCCTCAGATGCTTCTCACCAAGACAGAAGCAGAACCTTATTTTCAGCCCCCAGACTTTGAAACCAGCAACCCGGGCCTTTCTGCGGTGCACGAGCGTGGTGTCCGCAGGCCGGCCACGACACACACCCACCTTGCGTGGCGCTGTACTCGGGTGCTCGCTGGGTCAGGTTGTGCAGCGCCTTCACAGCCAGCTCTCGGATGACCCTGAGAGTGAGGAGAGAATATTGTTAGTGCCTTCACTTGGACGATTCTAGCTTTCTTCAGTTCATAAAAAGAAAGTGAGGGAGACGACATACATCAGTCCTCAACCCACCACCTGGCGGAGGCTCACTCACTCACACACGCAAACCAGCACAAGAACCTCTGACTCCAACAGACGACAGGGACAGTCTACCACAGCAAGGTCACACGGCTAACCACGGTTCTTCTTGGGACACAGGTGCCATTCCTTCTCAGGGCCAGGTGGCAATTGGGTCTCTGGCCTCCCCACCCCCACGCTACCCGGAGGATGCGAGTCTGAGACAGAGCCATGTGAAACAGCCCCTTCAGGGATTACAAGGGGTGAACAGAAGGAATTTTCTAAGGCTCACCCACCAAATCTGGGGCACACATCCAATAAGTGCCTCATCAGACACACACTGAAAGCACCCAACGGTTGAACACGGGGATGGTGGAAGGCTGACCCAGGGCCAGCTCAAGAGGCCGGAGCCCCTCCTGAGCCCACCTCTCCTTCCAGAGCTCCACACAGAGGCAGAGGGCAAAGCTGGGAGTGAACGGCAGAGCCTGCGCCCCCAGCCCCTCCAGACCCAGATGGAACAGCAAGTGGTCATGACTTAAAATCATCATGAGGGCAACCACGTAACAACAAAGAAGCAAAACGTGAAGGTGAAAACATTCAGAAGGCGGGTGTCTGTATTCTAACTATTTAAAACCACCAAACCCACAGCACCACGGTGAAACGAGGCACGAGGGCAGAACCCACACTGGCAGCACCACCTGCCAGAGCCCCTCCGGTGTCAGCCGAGGGCCCTGCTCAGGGTCCACTTCCAACAGTAAACAAAGAGCTCTTCAAGGCAGGTGGCGTTTCATGTGCCATGAAACTCCGCACCCTGAGCAACACCCAACTGTATGCCGTCTACCAGACCATCGCCCACAACTCTGAGGGAACGGGACAGACAAGGCACCTGGGACGCGGAGGCAATGCAGTCTGCAGCCGCAAGCCCAGCCCGAGGCTGCGTCTTGTAAGGATGGCCCTCAGCTAAGAATGGTTTTCACGTTTTTCAAGGGTTACATAAACTAAATAAAATTAAAATAAAATAAAACAAAGCATATGGAACAGAGATCTACCATGTTTATCTAGCCCTTTGAAGAAAAGCTTGCCAACCCAGTACTACACCAGTCATCAGTTACTTTAAGGCAAGAAATCTAACATGAGACAAAGAGGGCCGTTCCATAAAGATAAAGGGTCAGTACATTAGGAAGAGGCAAAAAGCGCAAGTGTACCTGCCTCCAAGAAGTGACCCGCCCAAAACACGTGAAGGAAAGGCTGAGAGAACTGAGGCAGAAACAGACGACACAGTAACAGCTGGAGAGTCCCACAGCTCTGACACCATGGATCTACATCTGTAACTGTGGTTTTAAAGATGTTATTGACTAGTCGGCTGATACCACTGACTAATTCATTCATTTTCCCCAGGTCTGGTTTAGGGGACCTTTCACTCTCATGGGGAGAGCTTTGGTGTGAGGTGCAGGGACACCCCGAGGGTCAGGAACTCACGCCCTTCTCTGGCAGCGAACGATCACCAGGAAGGGAAGGGAGGGTCTCCCCCGGCAGCCCGAGTGCCACCTGCCCAGGAGTTCCTTTCCCAGAGGCTCCCAGCCCTGAGAGCCCTGCCTGGACCACGGCAGGCAGCTGGGCCTCTCCCCAGGCAGCAGCAAATGCATCCCTCATGGATCAGAAAGGACCTCCTCCACGTCACACCAACCCTGAAACTGAGATTCTGGACTTGCACCCTCACAAAGACACCTCCACCCACAGGCACCTGCCGCTCCTCAGGGCTCCCGTGAGGAGTGCCACAGCATGGCACTGTCCTAGGAGGGGACCCTGACCTCCTCAGGGCAGTGGTCATGGTACTAACACTCTGTTTATGCTCCAGACCGCACTTCGCTTTTCCTTTGAGACACATTTAACTGCCTATGAAATGCAAGGAAACCCTGAAGCTGCTACTGTAATTATGAAAACGGCCACTAAGGCCAGGCGTGGTGGCTCAAGCCTGTAATCCCGGCACTTTGGGAGGCCGAGACGGGCGGATCACGAGGTCAGGAGATCGAGACCATCCTGGCTAACACGGTGAAACCCCGTCTCTACTAAAAATACAAAAAACTAGCCGGGCGAGGTGGCGGGCGCCTGTAGTCCCAGCTACCCGGAAGGCTGAGGCAGGAGAATGGCGTAAACCCGGGAGGCGGAGCTTGCAGTGAGCTGAGATCCGGCCACTGCACTCCAGCCTGGGCGACAGAGCGAGACACCGTCTCAAAAAAAAAAAAAAAAAAGAAAACGGCCACTAAAAACTGCTGGACTCCCAGCAGACAGCGCAGAAACCACCTGTGGAGCCACGTGGAGCAGAGTCGGGGGAAGCACCGCCTGCTGAGGGAGACGACAGAGGCTCCACCTCCAAGTTCCACCCGCGCCCCCTCGGACGCAGCGGCACTCCGCAACATACCAGCGTGGGCCCTCGCACGGGAACACCAACACGTCGGACACACTGGACCAAGGTCTCCAGAAGTGGAACTGGACACAGACCATGACCCAACACATCCACATGAAGACTGGAATTCATATTACTTCGCAGAAGTTATTTTAAAATACGACATCCACAGTGAGAAAATACACTCAAGGCTTATAAGCTCAACTGAATCTCTCCTTTGGGGGAAAAAAAAAAAACTCTTAGAAAAACACAAACAGAAAACCTACCCATCCCAATGGCTGATCTTCATGGTAACCAGGTGGTCTATCATCGGCTGGGTGTACTCAGGAAAGCCGGCAATATACACACTGGAAAAGACAGCACGGAGAGGTGGTGAGACGTGGAAGGGCGAGAACTCACTGCCTGCGGGTGAGAATTCAGCACAGTTACTTTCAAAACCAGTTTGCTCATTTCTTCAAATCTACCACATGATCCAGCCATGCCCCCTGAGCAGTTATGCAAAAGAAAAGAGCATTTGTACACACAGCTTCATGTGTAACGTGTGCAACAGTGAGAACCGGAAACCATCCTGACATCATCTACGGAGAAAACAAACCGTGGCTGATCCACACAATCGAATACTCAGGAGCAACACACACAACCTGAATCTCAACTACCCTAAGCCGAAGAAGCCTGACAAAACGAGTACACACGGCTTTGTTTCATTCACACAAAATTCAAGGATGTGCAAACTAATCCACACCCACAGAGGCAGATCAGCGGTGGCCTCAGGGTCGGGGAGGACCGAGGCGGGAATTACAGGGAGCAGACACGGGGAGGCTCCAGGGTGATGGCTGTGCTCAGGCCTCACAGATGCATGCCTACGTCACACGCAGGAAGCTGTGCGCTCTAGTTAGCATATGCCAGCTGCACTTCAGTAAAGCCCTGCACTCCATACACAGTGAACGTGTCCCCGTTACACCTCGTAAAGCTGTTAAAAACTTTTAAGAAAATCAACAGGCAAGCTGACTTGTACCAGAATATAAAGAGATAAACCCCAAACAAAACATTGGCACAAAATTTGTACAGAGACATCATAAAAGAAAATAAATAAAAGGCCAATAAACACATGAAAAGATGTTCAACATCAGTATTCAGCCAGGAATGTTAATTGTTAAACCATCACCCCCACTCGAATGGGTAACATTTTAAAAGACTGACAAATACCAAGTGTTGGCACAGATGTGGGAAAACCAGAGCCACTTTGCAAAACAGTTTGGCAGTTTCTTATAAAATATACAAAAGTTCCCTTTTAACTCTTTATCTGAAAGAAATGAAAATACATATCCACAGGAAGATGATTTCTAAATAAATATATACAACTGCTTTATTCACCAGAGTCAAAAACTCAAAATAACCCAATGTCAGGCAAACTCACAGAAAAACTGTATAGCCACAGAACACTGCACACAACTCACCACAAAAAGGAGCTGTGGACACGCGCGCCGCAGACACACACACCGCGGACACACGCGCTGAGGACACACGAGCTGAGAACACACACACTGTGGACAGGCCCCAGGCGCGCTGCGCTGAGCAAAGACTCACCAACGAAAAGGAGCTGTGGACACATACACCGCGGACACACGCGCCAAGGACACACGCGCCGAGGACACACGCACTGCGGACATACGTGCTAAGGACACACGAGCTGAGAACACACGCATTGAGGACACACGCACTGAGGACAGGCCCCAGGCGCACTGTGCTGAGCAAAGACTCACCAACGAAAAGGAGCTGTGGACACACGCACCGCGGACACACGCACCGCGGACAGGCCCCAGGCGCGCTACACTGAGCGGAGAACACTGACACACAGGAGTGTGTTCCCTCTGATTCCGTGGATAGGACCCTCCGCGAGGGGCAGCCCTGCTCCACATTGAGGGCGGGACAGCGGCACACAGGCTGGGAGGAGGGAGGGTGGCCGTGGAGTGGTGGGAGCTCCACTCCCAAGGAAGATGCAGGTGGTGCAGGTGGACACACTGTCAGCCCCTCCACAACCATCCACTCCGCACAGGTGCAGCTGAAAGCATGCAAATTATGTCTCAAAAATGAAAGTTACATCTTGTGAAAACAACATGGAAGACTTTTAAAAAATAATCTCCAAGTAGGATATGCCTTTCTAATTATGACTCAAAACCCAGAGCCAGAAAAGAAATCGATCCCTACAAACACATATGCCGAACAAAGTCTACCAGGAAAACACCAAAAGCAAAGTCAAAAGTCAAACAACAAAATTGGAAAAAACATCCGCAACTGGTCTTACCAACAGGAGGATTCCCTAAAATAAACAAGTTCTGAATCAATAAAAAAACATAGTGTAGCAGAAATATCATCAAAAAGTTTACAGAAAACATACACACACTTCAACTACTTGAAGCGGTACAGCCTCCGGCACGGAGGAAAAGAAAAGGAAGCTCTGCTCAGCTGTCCGATGGCCCAAGCCCCGGGGTCTGCAGCCAGAGCTGCGGGAAGCAGAAGGACACTGAGCCTGCCGGGCAGCACTTGGGCACAGCCCCAGGGGACGGTGGCCAGCAATGCGCAGGAAACTGAGAACATGTGGACCCTCGGGTCCAGCCTCTCCACTTTCGGTAACCCATTCCAAAATAATCGCACAGCTGAGGAACTGCAGACACAAAAACATTCACCCTGTTTATGACAGCAAAAAACTGGATGGACCCAAAGGCCACGAGGGGGATCCATGAAGATCACATCCGACGTCCAGACGCAAAAGGCTCTCCGGGAAGCACGGGTGAGAGAACAGATGGGGCTTCCCCTCCCCTTCCTTGCCGCGGTGGCCCGGGGCTGTATTGTCTCTAAGACCCAGGAGCTCTCACGTCAGCCAGCCTCTGCTGATGAGCTCAGAGGTCGGTCCACACACGACAGGAGCAGACTGTCTGGGACATGCAGGAAACCAGGCATGATGGCGGCACCGGGAAGAGTCGAGAGCCAGGTTTGGTTTTCCCCGATCACTCCTGTCCCCTCTCAATTTTACACCATGTGGTTTCTATAATTCATTTATCTAAAACTCCAGCTGCTTGCACGGATTAACTGAACCTGCCACCACCGCCACCCACCTGTGTTGCCACGGCCTCCACCACGGCACCCGAGAGCAGACAGAGGAGCGGGGCCCAGGAAGAACGTTGACTGCAGAGGGGCCCAGGCACGAGCGTGAACTTTGGGCAGGCAGACAGGCATCTGCTGCAAGGTACCTGCCTGGGAAAGTCAGCCAGGGAGACAAGAGAAAGGAAACGGATGGAGACAGAGCCCCTCGGAAGGTGAGGAAACAGCCTGCGAGAAACTGAGAAAAACTGAGAAATCAAGCAGCAGACGAGCTGTGGGAAACAGTGCCATGACGCCGAGAACCACGTCACCCAGGACCCTGGCACAGAGGTGCTGCAGGGGCCCTGGGGCTGCACGCCCAGAAGGCAGATGCATCCGACTGCGTCCTAGAGCCCAGCAGCAGGTGTCCCAGACAGCAGGGTTCCAGAGAAGCAGGCAGGCGGCCAGTGACTTCATGGAAAGCAGCAGATAGAGGCAAGGCCACCTGAGTGCTCACGCAGGCACGGGCACCAACTAGCAACTGACCCTGAAGAAGACACGCTCCTGAGTCCCTGGCCCAAGGTGGCAGAAAAAGGGGTGTGTCCTGGGCACCCAAGGTCCCAGAGGAGAAGAGTATGAGAACCAAAATGAGTATCCACCAGAAGGTGGGAGAGACGGAGGAGCTGGAGGGAGCCAGGGCAGGCAGAGATGTGAGAGAGAATGGACTCTGGCCACGAGCAAACCAGACAGAACCCACGGGCAAAGCACGGATGGGAGAGGTCAGTGCGTGAGGGTGCAGGGTCAGCTCGGAGGCTTCTGTGAGACAAAGGCAGCCGGAAATGAGGTGACAGCATAGAGAGGGTCCCAGGGTGACGCGTGTCTGAGGTCTATTAGGGATGTGGAAGTGGCAGACCTAGGTCACCAGCCACGTGTAGGCAGTGAGAGAAGGAGAAGCAAGCGAGCTGAGTCTGTGGATGGGATGTCATTCACCAATTCAGGAAATACAGAAGCAAACAGTTGACTTTGAGGTTTCCTTGCTTTGAGGAGCTTATACGATACGAACATAAAAATCTATTGAAAAGCAAAAGACGACAAAATATATTTTTAAAAGGACACTCAATGCTGAAGATACCAGAAATCAGAGAAGGAAATTTACAACAGCAGGAAGACCAAAACACCCAAAGTCCTCACGACTGCTCACTCAGAAAAACAGCCAGGGAGAACAGAAGCTGTGCCATGCGCTCACACCAAAACCCACAGGGCTCAAAGCCCCTCAACTGGTGGGGCGACCACACAGCAAGAACCACTGAGGAACCCCGAAACACAGGGAGCTGAGGAGGCAGGGAGCTGACAAAGGAAGCCACCTGCAGATTCTAAACTGGTGGAGCCCCAGGGACAGGAGGGCCGGCAGGACAGGGCCTCCCGGAGGGAGGGTCGTGTGCACCATGCTGACCACAGTGTGGTCATTCAACAGCTCACATCTGCCACACCCGCCGCCATACTGAAACCCGTATTGAAAACTGGCGATTTTACTACATGTAATAAAGTAGATGTACAAAGATAAGGCTGATTTGTATTTTTCAGTATCCCGTATATTGAGAAATAGTCTTGCTCTGTCACCAGGCTGGAATGCAGTGGCGCGACCTTGGCTCACTGCAACCTCCACCTCCTGGGTTCAAGCAATTCTCCTGCCTCAGCCTCCCGAGCAGCTGGGACTACAGGTGAGCGCCACCATGCCCGGCTAACTTTTGTATTTTTGGTAGAGACGGGGTTTCACCATGTTGGCCAGGATGATCTCTTGACATCGTGATCTGCCTACTTCAGTCTCCCAAAGTGCTGGAATTACAGGCATGAGCCACCGCACCCGGCCCAAAGCTGATTTTTTTTAAAAAAGGCTTTGACTTAGGAATATACGGGATACTGAAAGGAAAAGCCACAGAGTGGGAGGAAATATGTAGCAAGGAAGCATCTGAAAAAAGGAATTGTATGCAGAATGCATGAAGAATTCTCAACTTCTCAATAGGAAGAAAACCACTAACCTAATAAATGGGCGAAAGATTTGTTAAACACACCCTTGAAATGGATGATGACTGAAACAGCATCATCAGTCAATAGACACAAGTTAGTGAGCTGCTCCCTCGACAGTAGCCAAGCCTGAAAGACCAAACACCCCCAGTGCCGGCAAGGACCCCAGACCCCAAGCTATCACCCAGCCCCGGGGGTGCGTGGCACCACCATGCTGAAAGTCGTGTGGCCATTTTGTAAGAAGTTACAGGCAGAGTGTGGTGGCTCATGCCTGTAATGCCAGCATTTTGGGAGGTCAAGGCAGGCGGATCACTTGAGACCAGGAGTTCAAGACCAGCCTGGGCAACATGATTTGTCATCTGTGCACCTGTGGTCCCAGCTACTCAGGAGGCTGAGGCGGGAGGATCACTTGAACTCAGGAGGTTGAGGCTGCAGTGAGCCGTGACTGTGCCACCACACTCCAGCCTGGGTGACAGAGCAAGGCTCTGTCTCAAAAGGACAAAAAAAACTTACAGCACAGCCACCCAGCTCTGGGCATCTATGCCAGACAACAAGAGTGCAGGCCAAAGACAGACGTGTACACACATGTTCACCGCAGCTGCATTTGTGATAACCCAGACGGGACACTGCCCAGAAGCCCCTCACCAGGTGAGTGGAGACAGACGCTGTGCACCACATCCCGGGCCCTGGAGGCTCCGTGGATGGTCCCCACAGGCGGAAGTCTGCACGGAGCGGAGGAAGCCAGTGTACGTGAGGCGGGCGCCCACTGCCCGAACCCATTCACACAGAGCTTCGGGAAACGCAGACATAGCTGCAGTGACAGCGACAGACCAGGGTTGCCTGAAGAAGGGTGTGTGGGAGGGGAGGGACCCCAAAAGGGCAAGGGGAAACCTGGGTCTTTTCTTGTCTTGATTGTGGTGACAGGTACGAATTTACAGATGTTAACATTTACAAAAATCCTCAACGCGGCTGGGACGATAAACGAGAGCGGGGCGACGGCCGGTCCCCGTCCTCCTTGTCTCGCCTGACAGTCTTCCCGGGGCCCGTCCATCAGTTCAGTTCCAGTCTGTGTGTCCGAAACTCCAATGTGCAGAGGAAACATCTCCGTGTCAGCACGGCTGAAGCTTCCTCACAGGCCGGCACGCGCAAGCTGAGCCCCGACCTCCTCACACTCAACGATACTGTCGCCCTCGGCTGTGCCCTCCACCTGCGGAGCGACACCAACACTGCCCTGAGACCCTCTGTAGTGCCCTGGCGACTCCCACCTTCCTCCAGTGGGCACACCTCCAGGCCCCCAACCCTCTCCCCTTTCCTGAGAGCCCCCAAGCCCTCTCCTTATTTCCAGTCACCAAATACAGGCACAGTGATATATTCAAAACACAGACCTGACCATCAAAGTGCCAGGACCTCAGGACAATCCACACTCTTCACTATGGCTCAGAGGCCCCCAACAGCTCCCCACCAGGGCCCAGGGCCCTGTTAACTCTCCTCCCTGCTGGGCTGTGCTCAATCCCATGCCCTCTGCTGAACAGGACCACTGCCTCCCTCACCCCAAGGTCCAGGCTGACAGCAGAACCCTGCCTCAGGTACAGGGTGCAGCTACAACCACCGGTCCCTGTGATGCTGCACTCAGGATTGGAGGGGCCTGCCTGCCGGTGTGTCCTCACAAGGTGGCATCTGGTCTGCACGCAGGGCCTGGCATCATGAGGAAGCCAAACACACTGAGGGAAGACATGCCTGGACCCAGGTCTCGTGTTGGCAAATGTTTTTATGAAACGTACACAGCTAATTACATGTGAGTTTTAGGCTGGCTTGGAAACCTCAGCAACAAAATATGCTGAAGCTTCCATTAGCTGTCAGGTATGTTACCCAGGAACCTTGGGAAAAGGTGGTAGATTTTCTTTTTCTTGAGATGGAGTCTCACTCTGTTGTCCAGGCTGGAGTGCAGTGGTGCGATCTCAGCTCACTGCAACCTCCGCTTCCTGGGCTCAAGTGATTCTCCTGCCTCAGCCTCCTGAGTAGCTAGGACTACAGGCACCTGCCACCACGCCTGGCTAATTTTTGTATTTTTAGTAGACACGGGGTTTCGCCAACTCCTGACCTCAGGTGATCCGCCTGCCTTGGCCTCCCAGCGTGCTGGGATTACAGGCGTGAGCCACCGCACCAGGCCAGTAGATTTTCCACATAAAATATATGGCCAAGTATTATAGGAAAGAACTGATAAGGCAAAAAAGGACATTAAATGTTGAGGAAAATTGAAAGGATATAAACATACAGATAAACGTGTTCAAAGATCCTTCCTGGGAAAGAGGTTCAAACGCTACATTTTGAAAATTCTGCCCAGGCTGGTGATGGAGAAACGTCCTTTCTGCACGGTCTACACAGCAGGGCTGTTGGGGAATCGATCTTTAAGGTATTTAATGGCTAATAATGTTAAACATGCATTGGGCATGCTTCTTGTCCTAATTTAAGGCAAATAAATCACTTCATAAAGTCACACCCCACTGCACTCCAGCCTGGGCGACAGAGCTAGACTCCACCTCCAAAAATAAATAAAGTCACACCCTTTCTCGCATTTCTGCTGCGATGGATCAAGTAAGACAACTGAAGTAACCTCCCCAGTACCTAATTATACAACTAGAACAATTTGATATAATTCTGTAAACTGCAATTAGAGGTGCTAAATATTTGTTTCTAACCTGATTTCTAAAATACCTCTTACTCATTTCACAAACAATCTACAGATAACTTGAACTTCAAAACACTTTCCAGTACCGAAACAGAAAAAGAAACAGTCCCTTCTAATCCAAGATTTCAAACTGGGAAAGCATTTAGGACATCCAGCAGGGAAGTGTCAGGAGGAGGCGCAGCCGTGCTTGCAGCTGCTTCCTGTCAAACTCCAAGCCCCGCACAGAAGCGGCACGGGTAACACGGGACGACCAGGAGAGAAATCACAAGCAGGGACAGCACTCACGGCAAGGTCACGCTCCTGAAGCTGAGCCCCTCTTTAACACACGAGTAAATGTCTCCCATCTAGCGAGTAAAGCATGAGGTGAGTCCAATCAACATGAAACATAAGTTTCAATAACTGTCCCAATTCCATTTTTAATTTTTCACACAAAAACTACGTTACATTTAGTGGACATTACAGGATGAAAAAAGAAAATGGTGGAAGCTGATTTTTGACATCCAATCTGATTTTAGGATATTCTATTTTTGTGATATACATTAAAAACTTACCTTATAACCAGGAAACAGTTGGTTCTGTTACCGACAGCAAAATAGTCAGCTGTGGTCAAAATATCAATCCCATGCGGGAAAGTGCCCTAATAAAAAAGTGAAATTGGGGGAAAAAGAAGAATGTGAATGAGCAAAGGCATCTCACCAAGTTCCATCATCCTATCCACAGACACTGACACGCACGAACCCCGAGCCCTGAGGCCGGTGGCAAGTGAGCCACACACCCCAGACACTGCTCCCCGGGGACTTCCACGTCACTCTGCCTTCCTGCCGGGCTCCCCAGACCACACCACGCCCAGTGAGCGAAACCACCCGCAAGGATTTCATCGTTTCAAACAACTCAAACGTTTCCACTTCGGTATGTTGTAGATCTTTCCTTAAAACATACACCGTAAATGGGCTTCGGGTTTCAACAGTGTTCCAGCCACTGACCTCCACCAGCCCGAGCCCCATGCCACAAAGCTGGCAGGTCGGTGCACACCAGAGCAAGCAGGCCTGGGTCAGGTCGGAGATGCAGCCGCCTGCCCAGTCTACGAAGCCTGGACCAGAGCCCAGGCCTCGCTCAGCTGTCCTGGGTGGGCAGGACGTTGACTGGGGGTGGCCGGCCCAGCCGGTTCTGAGGGGTGGTGACAGCTGATCCCAGAAGCATCGAGGACCAGCAGCCCCCAAGCCTCTGACATGGGAGAGGCGGCACTTCCTCCCACCCCACGACAGCCTCCCAGTGGAGCCCCAGCTCTAGCCCCGAAGGCTGCATGGTGTTACTGAGGCCATTCTCAGATTCCAGGATTTGAAATTCTGAAAACAACATAAATAATTTCCTAAGAAAATACAAATGACAAACTTTGAACCAAACACAGAAAGCCTTACACAGCTATAAACCGCAGCAGGGTTTTTCAAAGGCCTCCCAGGCCTGCCCACCTCCAAGCCCGGGATCCAAATCCCTCCTTGACTTTAACACACTCATCACCACCCTGCACTTCATCATGAAAACCTCACACCTTCATCCGTGTCATCGCTTCACAATAAAAGTAGCTGAACAGCCAGCTCTCCTGAGAACACCCAGGGCCACATCCCTGCTTCCCACCAGGAGAGCTGGAATGAGCAGGTACCATGCGGCTTTCTCCCAGCAAATCCTTCCCAAGGGTTACACTGGGAGCTTGGGCTGATGGAGATACCAGAAACTTCCACCTGAGGCTGCTGGAATCAGTGACAGCATGAGCGTCCTTCACTGAATCGTGGAACAGGGGAGAAACCGGCACCCGAGTGGAGGTGTTGCGGCTCACTCTGCAGAAAGACAGCAGGTGCCACAACCTGGGATGTCGCCCACTGGGGGGCAACGCCATGTCCCACATTCCGGCAGGCAGGAGCCCAGGGAAACGCCGGGGTGGCCTAGGACCAAGTCTCACCGAGAACAAGAACAAGGGGACTCTGCGTCCAGCATTCCCCCATAGTGAGAACAAAGCAAGACCAACACAGGGGCTAAGGTTCCGTCTGGCCAGGCTGAGGCTGGAACAACAGGCTCCGAGCAGACAAAGGTGGGCTCAGCTGCCCGAAGCCTCAACTTCTTCACCTGTGCAGGGAGGAAGTTGGGGGCCTGCGTGTGGACAGGCCACCACAAGGGCCCGATGGTGTTGGGGGCCTGGAGAGCACTCGCCTAGGAGCAGGGTCATGGGGCTGGCATGTCTGGCAGGCCCTGGACACGAAAGTTGCCCATGGGTTAGTCACCACCTGCTCAAGAGCCCCCGGGTTCAGTGGGGAGAAGGTAGAGACCACTCAGGACCAAGTCTCCAACTCCAGCCAAGATGAGCCTGGACAGAGAAGCTGGTCCTTCGTCTCTGCCCCCAGCCCCCTCCGTGTCCCCCAGGCCGCTCCCCAACCACCCCCCATTTCTGCTGCTGTTACCCAGTAGCCTCTACTGTAAATGTATTTCTTACAACTTC
The DNA here is from genome assembly GCF_002776525.5 of Piliocolobus tephrosceles. NCBI lineage: Eukaryota > Metazoa > Chordata > Mammalia > Primates > Cercopithecidae > Piliocolobus > Piliocolobus tephrosceles. The sequence goes on along the minus strand of NC_045449.1, from coordinate 76,739,534 downwards.
ATTCCAAATCTGTGTATTAGAAACAGTCTTCTCCAAATCCAAGGGTTTTTAGGCTGCTTCCCTGCGTGCTACGTAACACGTCCGCTCCCATTTGCTTTGCTAAGTCCTCGACCTAATTCTCAAATGCTTCTATCCAACCTCAGCAGGACATGGCTGTGCGGGCCCCGGGGACATCCAGACCTGCACATCTCACACGTCTTTCAAAGTCTGTGCACCTTCCTCCACGAGGCTCCGCTGCCGTCCGCATGCGGGTCACTGTGCGGGATGCTCTGAGACTCACGGGGCTCAGGCTCAGGACTGAGGTGCCAGACTCCTGCACCCACAGGAATATCCCATTTTTTGGCTGCTTGCCTAAATTTAGACCAACTTTAAAGGCCTTTCCTTTCCCTGTCAATCAATCCCCAACCTAAGCTGCCCCAACAAAGGTAACGTGGCTCAAATCTAGCCACACACACAGAAGCCGGTCAGCTCAGCTGCAGGGCCCCATGGCTCCCTACACGACCCGGCTGCTCCTCCCAGGAAGCAGCACAGAGGGTGACGGTGGAGTGTGCCCCAGGGCCCACACAGCGTGGTCGCCACCCTGGGCTCTGGCCTCAGCACGCCCCCCTCCGGTGGGGGCTCTGGAGGGCTTGGAAGCCCAGGAACAGGCAGACGACTTTTCCTGGGCTGCCACTTTCCAGGAAGCTGGCAAGTCCGTCAGCTCAGCTAAGTGGTTTCCAAGAAGCTCCTTCTTCCTCACAGCAGCCGCACTCTCCACTCAAAAGCCCAAACCTCATTCATGTTCTCCTCGGCCTGTGCGGCTCTTGCTGTCTGCACACCCAGGCTCCCCTTCCAAGGCTGGTGTCTCTTCCTAATGAACTGGCTCCTACCAGGGCTCAGGGCTCTGAACACGTGCAGACCCCACGGCACCCCAAGGACACTGGGTGGGCCTCGGCCACCTCGGGCCAACAAGAGGAAGTCACGCCCCTTCCTGGGCTCTGTCTACAGAAAGCTGCTCACACCACTCATGCCAGGCTCCTCGAGAACCATTTCAAAAACATGCACAAGTCCTCATCTGCCCGCCTCTCCAGCTGACTCTGGCATCCGGCTTTTCCTCTGGACTCATTTGGCCTTGATGCTTCCACTCCAAGTCGGACACCTTTGCCTGGAGGGTTCCCCACAGGTCAGAAAGGTCCGCAGGCCATGTGCACACCACGCCGCCCCACACGACCCAGCCACAGCCCAGGCCCCGGCTGCATTTGCTTTGCTGGCCGGGAATCCAGAATCTTCTCGGCTGACTTCTCTGGGAACCTTGCTTCCCGCCCAGGTGCAGCCCAGACCCTGGTCCCCTCTCCGGCCTCTGTCCCACTCTCCTGCAAGGCCCGACCACACGCCCAAGATGTGACGTCATCACACACAACATGAATAACCTGGGCCCCCATTCACAGGTGAAGCTGACCAGTGACCAGATGGCAGGGTCAGAGGGCACAGCAAAAGCAGCCCCAGCATGATGAGGGGTCGTGGGGTCCACAGCTCCTGGGAGCTGGCTTCTGGGCCTGCCTAAGGTCCGGATGAGGCACAAGCTGATGTCAACAGAGCCAGCTCCTGCTCTGTGTAGGATGAGGCGGGGTCAGGTCTGCGTCCCTGCAAGGCCAGCCTGGTCCCAGGGACCCGCCCCACCCTGCAGAGTCACATTATGTGGCCCTTGGCAACGCGTAAAGCACAGCTTTCCGGCCTGTGTGTGCAAAGTGCTGTACGTGCAGGTTCCCGGTGACCCTGCCGCTGATGTAGCCACACCACACCTCGCAATGCGAAAAGACACCGGGGTTATGGCTCTCCAGATTCCTACCTGTAAACCTGCAGGAAGCTTTTGGAATAAAGGTGTTTAAAAGCAGCCATACCTGTCTCCCCACATTCTCCTGGAAGGCGGCCTGCGGAGCAAAGAACAAACACAGCAGGTAAGCGAGGTCAGCTTCCGCCAACACCAGAGGCAAGTTCAGAACAAACAGCATAACGTCAATGACCCACGGCTTTATTTTTTAAATAAAAGCCCTCGTTGTTGGCTGAACAGAGCCTCAAGGTGTGTCACTCTGTTTTTACGTCCTGGTGCTCTTTAAAACCACAATTTAAGAATCCAAGTTTATAAACTCAGACACATCCTGAAAACTGGCCTTTACCACTGAGCCTCCCAGCAGCACCACGCGGAGGCCCCGGCCTGTCAACACGGAGAGACAGGCAGGCAGGTTAAATCATAGCCCAGAACCCCAACCCTCTTCCTCAGGAGCTCTGTGAGGCAGCTCATGGTCACCAACTGGCACCGCATGCCGCCCTCCAGGGAGGGCGCTCTGCCCACACCCATGGCACGGTGTCAACAGGCTGAGTCCCAGGCCGGGCACAGGCCCAGAGCAGGGGCCACTGAAAAGGTTGAAATGTGAACTTCAACAGGATGAAGTGCTTCCAGGAGGCCTCTCATGTCCCCTCTACACACCCTGCCCTCCTTAGGCACACCAACCAGGTAGAGCAGGTTACCTGGGCAAGGTGACAAACACACCTCCCTTCCCATGTGTCACCAGCTGGTGCCCCGTCCTTCCCAAAAGCACCTGGGCTCAGAGTTCTCGGGGCTGGAGACACAGGAGACTTCAGCATCCCAGGAAGACCCAGCAAAGTGCACACACGGCCACACCACACACGCCACCAGCACGGGGTGAGGTCAGGGAGGCTGGCGGCTTCAGGGAGCACGCTCCGGAGAAGCGGCCTCCTGCCTGGCAGGATTCCTGCCAACACTTGCCTGGGGGCTTCCTGAGAGCAAGGCCGAGTGCGGGCTGCTGGTAGGTGCACACACAGACGGGCACCAGGTAAAGGAACCGAAACACAGCCACCCAGGGTCTGTGCCCCCAACCGCCAGGGAAAAGGAACAGACACACCCGCCACCTCTGGCCAATCACACAGAAACCAGACATGCAGGCCCCCGGGCTGGGCTGGAGAGGGGCGGAAACAGGTGCTTGGCACCTTACACGGGGAGGGAAGAGGCCTGACTGCTGCCGTTCGACATTTTGTCACTTTTGAGATAAATTCAATAGGAAAGTAAGAAACAAAACCTGCCAAAAGGCAATGCAACAAAGATACTCTAACGTTAATTTAACACACACTATTTAGGAACATGTGTACTATTCCAGTGGTATCTCAAAGATGTTTTAAAAATTCAAGACTTATGTGGAAGAGCACAAGCCCTAAAACAGGGAAAACAATCCTGAGAAAGCAGACGCTGGGAGGCATCGCCCTACCCAGTGCGAAGGCTGACTATGCACAGCAGCGTCACAGCACAGCCCGTCACACAGTGCGCACTGGCGGGACAGACACGCAGACCAACCAGCAGAGCAGAACACACGGGACAGCATCCCTGGGACCTGGTGAGGCAGAGTTCCCAGACCTTAAGAAAGTCTTCATGTCTTAAAAAGCACTAAAAACATGATCCACAAAAACAAAAAACTGATCAAGACACCCCAGCAGAATTAAAAAATTAAAAACTTTGCCCTATTAAAGAGGATGGAAAGATGAGCCACAGACTGGGAGAGAGCCAAACACAAACCCAACACAGGACCAGAACCCCACATATGTAAAGAGTGCTCAAAACTCAACAACAAAAAACAATCCACTTAGAAAATGAGTAAAGACTTGAGCAGACGTTTCACCAAAGAGGAAGTACAGATGGCAAGTAAGCCCATGAAAGACACTCCACACCACCAGGCATGACAGAAACGCAGGTAAAGACCACAACAACATATCACCGCACGCCTGTCAGAAAGGCCGACACAGAAAACGGTGGCCACATCAGACGCAGGCGAGGACAGAGAAAGGCAGGGCTGCTGACAGGTGGTGGTGCGAACGCGAATGGTGCAGCCGCTCTAGAAAGCAGTTTAAATGTCCAACTACCACGACCCAGAAACTACTCCTGGCATTTATCCCAGAGAAACGGAAGCTACACTCACATGAAAACCTGAGCACGAACGTTTACAGCAGCTTAAAGACCAGAAACCATCCTGATGCCCTAACACATAAACGGTCACACAAACCACGGCACCCTCAGCAACAGAAGCTCGGGGTGGGTCCAGAGAGCTGTGCCGAGAAGAAAGCTACAGCACTCAAGGCCACAGAGTTCATTCACACGGCATTCCCGAGACGACAGACGAGGCAACGGAGAGCCGACCAGTGGCTGCCAAGGGTCAGGAGAGGGAAACAGCAGGGGCTATGGGCAAAGCAGGAGCACAGGGCCTCTCGGGGAGACGGGGCTGCCGTGTATCCTGACTGTGGTAGTGGATACATGAATTTGTATGTGATACAATCACACAGAACTAAACACCTGAGCGTGCATGGTGCACACACGCGCACACGCACACACACGTACACACACATGCGTGCACACACACACACGGGTACGGATAAAACCAAGGAAATAGGAATAAGGCTGGTGGGTTGGCTCGATGTTCACGTCTAGGCTGCGATGTTCCACTGCACTTTTGCCAGATTTTATCATGGAGGCAATGGTGAAACACCCATGAGCTCTCCCTGCATTAGTCTTTAAAACTGCATGTAAATCTCTGCCAGGTGCAACGGCTCACATCTGTAATCCCAGCACTTTGGGAGGCTGAGACGAGCGGATCACGTGAGGTCAGGAGTCCGAGACCATCCCAGCCAACCTGGTGAAACCCTGTCTCTACTAAAAATACAAAAATTAGCCAGGCGTGGTGGTGCGTGCCTGTAATACCAGCAACTCGGGAGGCTGAGACAGGAGAATTGCTTGAACCGGGGAGGCAGAGGTTGCAGTGAGCCAAGATCGCACTACTGCACTGGGAAGGGAGGGAGGGAAGAAGGGAGGGAAGGAAGGGACGCACTGCATATAAATCTCAATTATCCCAAAATAAAAAGTCACAAATAGAGGTCAGACACTAAATATACAATGAAATGCTGGATGAAAAGATTTAAAATCTTTTCAGTTAAATGGGGGCTTTAAGTGCCTTTACTTCAACTGTCAGTGAACAGGGGCCCCATCCCCACCCCTCTTCCTCGTGATGAACAAGAAGCCACGACCACCCCGTCTCTACTGCCCCTTCCTTCCCGGCAGGGGACACGTCTTTCTGCAACGTCAGCACGTTTGGGGTCCTGCTAGACTCCTTCCAATGTGCACAAAAACCAGCGCTCAGCAACGAACACAGCTGCGACTGTTTTCACAAACTCACACGCTGACTGCCAGAGTCGCCAGGCTCCTGCCAATGCTGAGAACCAGCTGCAGCACCTTCCTCGCCGCGTTACTGGGAGGGTCACACACCGCGGGATGCACGACCGCAGCCTTTGCTGCCGTGGCCAGTCTCGACACGGGAGCACCAAGGCAAGGCAGGGCGTCCAGAGCTCAGGGGCAGGGACCGTGTCCAGCCCCAAGGAGGGACGGGACTCCAGTGCCTTTCACTGCTACCTCCTGGCCGGTGCTGAAGAAGCCTCGGGGCCCCACAGGGTCACCGCCCCCAGTGAGACAGTGTGGACCAGGAACCCAGCTGAGCCACGGGGAAGCCTCGGGGCCCCACAGCGCAGGGTCACCGCCCCAGTGAGACCGCGTGGACCAGGAACCCAGCTG
>NC_045449.1:76695957-76733916 GCF_002776525.5 Piliocolobus tephrosceles | reverse complement strand
GTCACCGCCCCAGTGAGACCGCGTGGACCAGGAACCCAGCTGAGCCAGGGGGCCCCACAGGGTCACCGCCCCAGTGAGACCGCATGGACCAGGAACCCAGCTGAGCCTCGGGGCCCCACAGGGCAGGGTCACTGCCCCAGTGAGACCGCGTGGACCAGGAACCCAGCTGAGCCACGGGGGAGCCTCGGGGCCCCACAGGGTCACCGCCCCCAGTGAGATCGCGTGGACCAGGAACCCAGCTGAGCCTCGGGGGAGCCACGGGCCCCACAGGGCAGGGTCACCACCCCAGTGAGACCGCGTGGACCAGGAACCCAGCTGAGCCAGGAAGACCGAGGCATCTTTACCTGAGAGCAGCAGCTCCACAGTTGGAAAAAATGATTCCCAATGCTGAGGCCCTCCATCCTCACATTTCCTAACAAGCTTCAAACAGGGAATCTTTTACCTTTGGCTGTTTTAATTTTGCAAGCTACTGGGTAAGCGAGGTGTACTCCGGTGGTATTTATCAGAAAAGATTTATTGCCATTTTAAAGGGATTTTAATGTGAAAAAATGATTTATATTATTTCACCTCATATTCAGGGTTCATAGAAGCTTAAGTACTTTAATTTTATTACTGCTTCCCATGAAATGTCTTAGGTTGCAGTAAAGAAAATCTAAAAGCTTATTTTTAAGTACAGATTTAACATAAGATTTTATTATATTTCAAAGTCTTACAATTACTGCCTTTGGATAAATATCAGGGCAAAAATGTGACGACTTCCCGAAAAAATTATGAGGTTTTTCTACTGACACTGAAGACAAAATGAGAGCAGCTTCAGGGACAGAAAAGAGCCTCTGAGCTCTCCTCCTGAATTCTCTCTAGTTTTAAAGGACCTGAGGCAGAGAAAGACTTCTCACTGCTTCAGGACACAGACAGCAGGCAGGCCACCACAAGCTGCAGAAGATGACTAGAAAGACTTCAAGGCATCATCTGAGCTCCTGCACGTGAGAGAGAAAACCCACTCTGCACCTGCACAGTCCCACACACCGCAGGGCTGACAGGAAATCCTCACCAGTCCCAGCACCCCTTCCATGGCCCCCTGGCCCCTGAGTCTGACAGTAACGGGAGCGTCAACGGCTCCCTCAACAGGTTCCCACTAAGCCCACTGAGCCTGGACACAGAGTTCCAGCAGCTCGAGCCCAGGAGGATGGGCCCAGCCCATCACCAAAAGCCAACCTCACCCCTCCCTCTTTCTCAAAGTGCTGCCTCTCCGTTCTTACCCTCTTAAAACGTGTTCAGCATCTTACCTGTATCTGAAATCAAGACTCTCATTTTGAGACTGGTCCACTGTCTCAGCTGCCCGCTTTCTGGGGTCCCAAGAGACTCAGGCCTCACTCCAGCCCAGCTCTGAGCCAAATGAAGTAGTCTGGCCAGCAAGCTAGCGCTCCTCACACCCAGAATTCACCCCAAACGTCACAGAGCTCCCTCTGGAGGAAACCAGCCATCTGTGATCAAGACGCACCCAGTCCTGCAGGCCCCATATCCAGCAAGGCCCGGGCGAGTGTGGCCGGGTGAAGCAGAGCTGACCACTGCTCGCAACAGCCCCTCCTGAGGCTCAAAGTCACCTGGTGAGTGACCATCCCGCCACCACATTCTGGCCACCCTCACAGAACCCACTCTCTTTCGCGTCTTCGGCGCGCAGCTGCCTGTACTCAGACCTGTCATCGGACACCGTCCCACTCGCCTGCATCGCCCAGCAACCCCCAGCAGTGATGGCTGCAGCTCTGGGGATGCTTGGGGTGTGGGGACTTAACCCTGACCACCCTTCACACGCTGAAGCCACGGCCCTCCCCGACACCCACAGACAGTAAGCCGCGGCTCCTGCTGCTGACAGGTGAGCTGACCGGGTGGCAGCGCACAGAGGAGCATCGGGGAGACCAGGCTCCCCCCCACCTTCGTGACAGGAAACATCAAAACGAGAAACTTACAGAGGCTGCTCTTCTGCAGTTTACATCCCGGTCAAACACCGCGGTGATCACCAGTGCGCTGTGAAAACGAGAAAGGATTAATTAAAAAGAAATCTGTAAAATAGTACAGACCACACAGTATCGACGAGAAAGCCTTTCTCTCACGACTCAAGCCCACTTGAGGTTCAGACATGCCCCGCAAGCAACATGCAGCTTGAGGCACCCAGGCACCGCAAACAGACACATGTGACCCCTAAGACACCAGACGCCATGCGGGAGCTGGGGGTGGCTGACCCTGGTTCTGAGGAGAGCCACGAGACAGTGCACACCAAGGGCGCAGGATCAAAGAGCCGTGAGGACAGGGCCTGGGGGCAGAACGCACCTGGCCTGCTGTGCTGATGCGGAGTGGGAGGAGGGGAGGTCCAGTGAACGGAAAGACAGAAATGGGGTGCCCCGGAGGACGAGAACGGGCAACGTTTGGGGGGTCAGGGGCGGTGGCAAACCAAGGTGGCCGACAGAAATGCCCCAGGGCAGGGGCTGTCCAGGCCCTGCAGACCACGCCGCACACACAGCCTAACTCTGCAGAAACGCATGAGCACCCACCGTGCCCAGAGGGGTCTGAGGCCCTGCAGGCAGGGTATCTGGCGGAGGCCCCTTCCAGAGAGTGTCAGGAAACCCACCGCACCACACACGGATGCCAAGGCACTGCCCCCACACGAGCCACACTCAGACAAGGCTTCTCCTGGCCCCCGTCAGACTCCTTGGGCCTCATTACGTCCTCTCGTGAGATCACCCAGCTTAGTTACTGTGAATAACCCAGAACGCTCTCATCGGACGCTGCACAGAACACAGGGGGTTTGGGGCAGGGCAGAGGACAATCACCCTTTCTAAAGAAGGCTTGAGAGACTGTGCCTCCTACCAGCCTAAAGGGAAAAGGTGGAAAACAGAATTTCAGACACGTGGAGATAAGCGGCCTCCACAGCCGCCAGCGCCTCCCAGGTTCCTGGTTTCCAGATCTCCTAGGGGCCAAGTGCTCTGCCTCATTCTAGGGAAGTTGACAGACCTGAGCCATGGGGCAGGGCCCGTGTCAACATGAAGGATGCCGGGGACACGCACAGGGGACAGTGGTGATGCCAGCTGTGCGCCCTCTCACCAGCTCTGCTGTTAAACAAGCTAAATGTGAAAGATACATCCAGCTGAGGAAAAGCGTGTGGGTTCCATTGCAGAGAGTAAGCCCCGCTCCAGAGACACTGTCAGCACCACACCCTGACTCCCAGGGCGTGTGTGTGAGGCGCCGGCCCCACCAGCCACAATGTACGCGACGTCCCGCCTGTTCTGCATCTCACACTGTCTGTCGCCCCAGACCCAGACTCACTGGCCTTACTCTCCAGGGTCACAGCATACCTCTCAGGCAAGGGGCTCCTGTATCCTCATGTTCTCTGCGCTCCTCCCTCCTCGGCCCCATGAGTCCCGAGGGTGTGAGCTTGGGGATGCTGAGCCAGGAGACCTACAAACTACAGCCACAGAGCTGAAACTCGGGGGCATTTATCAGAGAGAGCACTTGTCCCCCAACCTCCAGCGCTGGGCACAGGTGCCTGCTCCAGGCCCCGGAGATGGCCCAGAAGATGCCACAGAGCCTCGCACTCCCGACTCAGGTTCTGGGGCCACAGTCTCCTCCAGCGTGTCTAGCATTTGGGGGGGGGGGGGGGCGGAGCTTGACAGCGGGGTGCTGGGCAGAGACTGAAGGAGGCAAGAGAAATGGGTGGGAGTGTGTCTGAGTGAGCAGCCCACAGAGGTGAGCCCACAGCAAACAAGGAGGAGCAGGACAGCTGACCCCACGGCCAGTTGAGAAAGTCCTCCCTGCGGCTGGACTCTGTGCTTCCTCGGACACGCTAGGGCATGTGACGCGGGCCTCGTGACCAAGCGCTCTGCTGCTGGGGCTTCAGGGACGCCCAACCAACCAGGAGCCCCGGGAGAGGCCAAAGGTTGGGTGGGGCAGCAGCTGGATGGCCGAGAGGGCCTCGATTCTGGGGAAATGCCTGCAGGTCTCACAGGCTCTGCCTGGGAGGGAGCAGGAGGGAAAGGGAGAGAGAGAAGAGTGTGTGGTCACCGAGAACCAAAATAAAAACAGAAATTTGTGGATGGAAAGGGTGGGAAATTAAACTAAAAATACAGTACAAACGTAGAAGCATCTTTGGAAATAAGAATGGCAACCAAAATTAAGCAAAACAGAAACAACACAATACAAACCACCAGGTGCATTTTCCATCCCAGTCAAGCTCAGACCCGCTGAGGCCCAGAAGAGGCCCCACAACACCATCAACACAGCCCAAAACACAGCCACCAACCACAGGCAAAGCCAGGAGGGCATGCAGGCATGGGGTACCCTGCGGCTCAAGCACAGGGGCCCCTCCAGCCCCCGCAGCAGGCCCGTTTCGGCTGGGAGCAAGAAGCTTCCATCCAGAGCGGGTGTGGGGCTGTCCGGAGTGGCCTAGCAGCTCTCTCCGCCGGCTGCTCCAGCATCAGCACAGCCCAGACCCACGTTCCGGGACCTCCTCAGGATGGTGCAGAAGCTCCACATCCCTCGCCAGCAGCAAGTGGCCGAATGAGCTATGTTTACTCGGTTTAATCACTAACAACCACGGATCACCAGTGGATACAGCATTTATTTCACATTTCAGAGAAACGCTTGCTTACTGAAGGGACAACCTGTGGTCTCGGTGTGGAAAGGCCTCCTTCTACCACAGGGTCACTTCTCAGCTCTGGTATGCAGACCACCAGCGGGCAGAGACAGACGCCAGCGTCCAGGCCACAGCAGCAAGCCCAGGTGGTTGCAGTGTCCAGCCAGCCTTGCAAACAAAAGCCAGGAACCAGAGCCAGGAAAAAAAAAAAAAACAGAAGGGGAATATCCCCAAGGGGAATAGGGTGGGAAGCTTCTGAGGGCTGGGGGAGGCCCTTCCCAAAAGCACTGGCCTCCCTGCCCTGAGGCCCTGCCCTGTGTGGCCACAGCCACAAACAAAGCCCAGAGCTATGGGAGTACACGGCTTCCTTCCGAGTTCCGCCTCAAGCCGTCCAAAGTCTACCCCTCGGCCAATTGCTCACTCACAATGCAAGGATGGCCACGCCACCGCCCTCTGCACCCTAGGGAGACGGCAACAACAAAGTCCCTCACGAACGAGTCACTGCTATGCTCAGACAGACCCTGCGTCTTCCCCGTCCAGCCCCTCCTGCTCCTGCAGACAGACAGACGGGCGTCACTGTGTGGGGAGCCTGCGGTAGGGGACCTGCAGTTCCTGCAGATGCCTCCGGGCCCAGCACCTCCCAAGACCACGGAAGCCCACCCGCTACCTGCCCTGAGGGCCTGGACGCCTACTCCTGTTCTCTACCTGCCTCCTCCGGCCAGATCCCTGGGGCATCCAGCAGCACACCCAGGTCTTTCAGTTCCTCCACAAAAACAACAACAAAGTCCTAAGCCCAACCACCCTGGTCACAGCACATCTGTCCACACCCTTGTCTTCAGCAGAATAACACCCCCTCCCAAAGATGGGGTGTCCCCCTTCAAACACGTTCCTTTACGTGGCAAAGGGGAATTAAGGTTGGCAATCAGCTGACCCTAAGATGGGGAGAGGGCCCTGGATTATTCCTGCAGCCCAGCGGGTGCCAAACACAATGGCATACACCAGCGGCCCTGGCCACACCTGTGCTCTATCTGCCTGTGGGAGGCAGAGGAAGGAGGATCCCTCGAGCCCAGGAGTTTGGGTCCAGCCTGGGCAATACAGCAAGACCCCATCTAGACAGACTGATAAGTAGACAGGTAAGGAGGTAAATCCATACAGGAAGGGGGAAGGAAGGACGGACACAGGAGGCAGAAGAAAGGGTCACAGGCATAAGGTATGCGAAGGATGCAGCCAGACGTGGACGTGGCTGGCTGTGAAGGTGGATGAAGGGCCCATGAGCAAAGGAATGTGGGCAACTCAGGCAGGGAAGCAGAGTCTTCCCTTGAGCCCCCTTGAGCCTCCAGAAAGGACGGGAGATACCCAAGGAGACGGGTAGGCCTGTGACCGGCATGTCCGTCCAGTAACATGCCACTCCGCAACAAAAGGAAAGCTCACTGGGATGAGTCTCAAGGGCATTCTGCAAGTCAAAGAAGCCAGAATCAAAAGCCTATTGTGCATTTTGGTATCTAAGACACTCCAGAAGCGGTAAACTATCAGGACCAAAAGCAGATCAATGGTGGCCCAGGGTTGGGGAGCAGACTGGGGAGTTTTGGGGGGAGATGGACTGTCCTGTTTGGTGCTAGAGTTGTAGAACTCGATCACATGCAGACTCAAGAAGCAACAATCACAGACCTGGGGAGACCAGCACAGAGGGAACTGGCAGATGTGTCTGCATCCCGGACCAGCAGTGCCAGAAGGGCTGACCCGAGCGATGGCCCCAGCAATGCTAGGCCCGGGGTGGGGAGGATGCACAGAGTGTCCCACCCTGGGACGCTGTGTGAGTCTGTTGCTCACACAGGTGTGGGCCGGCAGCTCTGAAATCACGTCAGATGCGTGACAGCAGAGTGTGCTGCACAGGAGGCCCAGACGCGGCACGCGAAGGGAGGCCAGGAGGAAGCTGGGCTAGAGCCGGTGTCTGTGCAAACGTGGACTGTGAAGAGAGGCACACGCTCAGCTACAGAGGAGGGAGGGAACCTAGAGGCAGCTGAGGCCAAGCCCAGCGTCCTGGATTCCAAATACCGTTCTCCACTGAGAGGATCTGAGATTCCCGGGAAGTGGTGGGTGCCAAGGCTGGGACAGGGGCAGAAAGATAAGCCACGTGCATCTTGTGGTGCCAGAAGGAAAGAAAAAACACTCGGGAAAAAAAAAAAAAAAAAGAACAGGATCTTGCTGAAATGACACAGAAGCCAACCTGCAGTGGCCAAAGCTGGAGCAATTTCAGTAACATTAATGACAATAGTTAGTGTTAGATTATAACTCAAACAACATTAATAACAATAGTGTTAGAGAATAACCCCCTAACAGGATGGGCACCCAGGAGTCCCGACTGGCAGGAGCGAATGACGAAATAAAGCTGGGAAGGAACCAGGCTTCCCCAAGAACGAGCTGCGATCACTGAACGTCGGAGTGGGAAACAGGAACTAACCACCAGACCACAACAAGGTCCTTGGACAGCTCGGCTGGGGTGAAAACCGAAGGAGAAACAGCAGGATGCTGCACAGCCTTCCAGTACCCTCCAAGAACATTGCTAGTTACAGAGGAAAACACAGTCCCCTCAAGTGGAGGCACCTGGCAGGCCCCATCTTGACCAGGGATCAAGGTCCAGACCAAGCAGGAGCCGTCGTGGGGCGCTGCAGGCCCAGCACAGCACACAGAGGAGGGCAGGTCACCTCACATTGCTCTTTCCAGTAACGCACGAGAAAACATGACGGAGAGAGGGACATCCTACAGAACACCTGGCCAGTCCTCTCTGGAGGTCTCAGGGTCAAATCCACAGGGGTGGAAGGCAGGCGGGCAGTGCCGGGCTTGGAGCCGGTGACAGGACCTGGCGCACGTGGCTTCTGTCTGGGGTGAGGTCTCAAGTCTGAGAATACACTAAAAACCAATGAACTGTGGACCCTAAAGGGGTGAATTTTATGGCAGGTGAATTAATCTCAATAAAACCTATTTCTTAAGTGCCCAAACATCAAGAAATACAAAGACTGAGAAGCCATCACAGAGCAAAGGAGGCTAAGGGCACAGGACCACCAGGTGCCACGGGGGGTCCCAGGCAGACTAGCCTCTTAGTGGCCTTTATCCCACACAGCACCTCCTGGCTTCCGAATGTGCAATGTTCACGTTGGAGAACGCCGTCGAGGGTCTAGAAAAACTCTACTGGTTTTGGAATTCTTCTTGAAGTCTAAAATGAGATCAGAATTAAAAGTTATTTTGGAAAGCAACTAATTATCTAAAGATCTTAAAAGACCCAGTATTAGTATCTGGGAAGCCTTCTGTTAACACTGCTTTCACCACTTGAAACTGAAAATTTTGAGTTTAATTTCAGAAAAACTCTATTAACAGAAAGCACTCCCTTTTCCTCTCTACACTCTTTATAACAAACTATAGCCTAAATAAGAGAAAAACGCGGGTTTAAAATTAAAGGGAGCTCACGTTTCATCAGCACGAACGTTTAAAGATCAGTCCTATTTCAACACATCACAATGGCTTTTGTTAACGAAATCTCAGAATCATTAAACTGACCAAGACACATGAACGTGATCTTTTGATAACTAAAAGTTCTATAACTGCAGCTGGGCACAGTGGTTCACACCTGTAATCCTAGCACTCTGGAAGGCCAAGGTGGGTGGATCACAAGGTCAGGAGTTCCAGAACAGCCTGGCCAACACGGTGAAACCCCGTCTCTACTAAAAACACAGAACATTCAGTCGGGGATGGTGGTGTGCTCCTGTAATCCCAGCTACTCGGCAGGCAGAAGAACTGCTTGAACCTGAGAGGCAGAGGTTGCAGTGAGCCGAGATTGCACCACTGCACTCCAGCCTGGGCGACAGAGGAAGACTCCGTCTCAAGAAGAGAAAAAAAAAGTTATGTAACAGCTATTTTTAACCACAAATGGCAGTTCATTCTAAATCTTTTCAGAATGCATAGAAATTTGTGTCATATTTACACATGAACAAGAGGTTCATTTTTAAAAACCCATAAAGCCACGTGTTCTAGGGAAAAATACTAATCAAGAATTTCTGGTTTCCTTTAACATTTGCCAGAAGAGGAACATAGGCTTACATCTTTATTGACTCTGGCTCCAGCCAGTAATACTGAAAGGTCACATTTTACACTGAATTCTTGAAACTTGCTATTTGTTTAAATTACTATATTTAAAGTATGGAACATTGATTAATGAGGAAAGAATGGAAGAAAGAGAAGAAACTTAAAATCATCTACCATCCTAACCAGGTCCAATCCTCTAAGGTCACTGTTGTTCAGTCCAGCTCAACAGCTCCGCTAAGGCAGCCAGCCCAGCTGACACCAGGAGACACCAGGAGCTCCCGGCGTCCTCTCCCGGCAGTGCTCAGCAGTTTGGACACAGACCACACGGCTGCGCAAAGCCACAGCCACACTGCCGGGCAGCTCACCTGAAGCAAGAGTGGTGCGGAGGCCAGCTTCTGGGGAGCCACGTGGGCTTCCGCAGGCAAAGCTGGCCTCGGGAGGAATGCCCACAGCCTGGCCCCCTTCCACTGAGCTGGCTCGCACCATGAGAAGTCAATGTCACGACAGTTGCTGCTGTGTGTGTCTTTTACCCAACCTCACAGAAAGTCGTAGGACAAATATAGCAACGCCTGAAAACCACTGCTTTTAACTAACTGCAGACTCCCAAGCTAATTCAAGCAATCAACTAGATATGGACCTACAACAAGTTGAACACGGTCCTGATTTGCACACTTATTAAAACGGCTCTAATTTTCTCATTCTCAGAACAAAACTGGCTCATCGAGAAATAAATACAAACAGGTTTAATGATGCTGGTTAAATATAAATATAAAAGCTCCTTCCTAAACGACAGCTCCAACAGGGCACCCAACGTCCCACGTGGGCCTCCCAGTTTCCCTTTGCAGGAACACCCTGAGTGAGTCACCACGTTCATCTCCTGTCCCCGGGATCCTGGAGAGATGCTGCAAGGCCGCAAGACGGGCCGGCCTGTCTGCGCTGACACGCGCTCCAGGTGTCCCTGCCCGTTTGCTTTCGCTGGAGAAGTTTATATGAAACTTCACTAGGATTTCCCAACACAGAGAAATGGTCTCTGTCAAACAGAAAGGGATTCTCTTTCCTGTCCTTGTCAAGGGGAAGTGCACGCCTCAACCTGCCCCAAGCTCCGGGCACCTCATTTTCGGCAGGTACGGCAAAGTACAGACCTCACCCCAGCTCAAGTTTTCTTATTTATATAGTATTTTATAGCAATAAAAAGCCAATTACACCGTTTTTACCTTAAGTAACAATAATTCTGTCATTTGAAAGTCAAACATTTTAAAAATATCAGACTAGTAATTTGTTAGCCATCCCTGTTTTTTGAAAGCTGCAAATCATATCTTCCTTCACGTAAAACTGGGCCTGCCTATGGCTGAATTCTCCTAACCCCCAAGAACCAAAGCTCACACTAATCCACACCGTGGTAAAACACGAGAAACTTTTTAAGTGCTTTCGAGTCACACCTGAGCTGACGTGGAGGCAGGATTTGCCAGGTTTCACGGGGTTAGGACTCTGGTCGGTAACGGCCACTTAAGTTTTCTTGAAAAACAAGAGTTGTCTTCCCCTGGAAGCTGTGCCACTGAAAAACACCAGTGAGACAAGACGTAGCTTTGAGCAATGCCTGCCATTTCCTGATTTTCCAGGACAATCCTGCCCCCGAGGAAGAGATCTCGGATCTGCAGGCCTCGGCGGATCCTCCCTGGGCCGCGCTGCTCAGCAGGTTTGCTCCAGGTGGAGGCCGAGAGTCAGAGGCTGCCCACAGGCAGGGGAGGGCCCTGTGGCTGCCTGGGCGGAGCTGATGTCAACATGAGCTGCTTACAAAAGAGTTTCAGGTGAGGAAATCACTGGACGCACAATGGCAACAGCAGCATAGGACTCGGCTTTCTTTTCCTTCTTGCAAATGAGATTGTGATTACTGGTTAGGAGGGATTTTGTAGATAACACACAACCACTCTGTCCCACTTTAACTTCACAGTATCCCTGCCCCTGAATCACACTCAGCTGGTCAGCAAAATCCATTGGCTACTCCAACAATTATCCCACCTCTGAAGCTACCTGTGTGCAACACTGAGGAAATCAGGTTTTCAAAACCAACGCTACCTTCAAAACAGGAGAAAAGTTACCTGAGAAGCTCCTTTTGATATTTATAAAACAGGGACAGTATACATCCACACCATGAGGTGGAAGAACAGTTCATCCAAGGTTTTTTTTAGCAAAAAGCTAGGAAACAATTAGAAAAAGTGAGCCACCAAACCCCGAATTGACTCTCAGAAGAGCCAGGCACCCTAGGAGTGAGGAGCGGCTGCTGCCCCCATTTCCCTGCGAAAATTACACTCTGATGCTCTGATCCCAAGCATGCACTGCTCCAGGACCCACTGAAGAGCTTGTGAAAGAGAAATCAAGATTGTATCACGTTCCCAAATTGACGGGCATAAAAGCTGGTAATTAAAATGTGGTCACTTATGACAAACCAAGGGAGGCAGATCTGGAAGGGCACACCCCAACCGATACCCTGGTGCGCAGCAGGGCTCCTGGGCAGGGAGGCTCGCACCAGCAGCATCCCACACGCAGCCTGGCGCAGCCTGACTCACAGCCCGCCCGGCCGGATGCCTGGAGCCTGCCTGGGTCAGGGAGGGGCCCAGGTTCTCTAAGAACCCGTTGGACAAGCCCGACACCCAGGCCGGCGGGCACGGCTCCAAGGGCACCCTTGGGTCTGCGGCCGGGACGCACAGGTAAAGGGGCGAGAGGGGCACAATGCCAGCTCCAGGCTAAGGCATCAGAAGCCTGTGAGCTGCGAGCCCTGAGGCCCCAGCAGCTGCAGGCTCGGTGTGGGCAGTGCACACAAGGGAACCCGGGAGCCACGGTGGAGGCCCATCCAGGACGTCCAAAAACCAAAGCCCCACGAGATCAAAGCCAAGTGGGACCCAGGCCAACGCCAGCCCCGCCACATGCTGGGGAGGACCTCGCTGTGTAGTCCAGGCTACTCTAGAAACTCACGTCCTTCTTCAAGCCTGCAGCCCACGGTGCGTCCTACAGTCCTTCAGGCCTTACCCAGAAACTCAGGAGTCCCAGGGCCCCCCTTTTGCATGCCCCGCCCAACGTGCCCCAGACAGAAGTCACACTCACCCCGACCACACCTCCCACCGTGGGACCCCCACACAACCCCCGGGGGTACCCCCACAGCACAATGGGCTCAACCCCACACCCAGCTGGGCAGACCACGGCCATGCCAGTGCCGGTCCACACGCGGCAGCTGCTCCAGAAGAGGAGCCCGGTCAGGACCCTCATGGGGCCTACAGGAGCCTGTGCAGGGGCGGCTCAAGGGGCTCCGAAGTAAGGAAGATGACCCTGGAGCAAGAGGGTCCCCTGTGGAAACTGTGCAAGAGAACAGGAACCCAGCCCGGAAGGTTCATGCCTGAGAGAGAGCGAACAGATCACCGAGCGGCCCCAGCCTCTGTGAAGGCCCCAGCCTCTGTGAATCAGGCCTAGGAATAAGCGAGCAGGTCACCGAGCGGCGCCAACCTCCTTCACGAAGCACAGGCCCGCCTGCACCAGGACTACCGATCGGCTGGCCCCCAGCCTTCCACACCCAGGCCCGCCTGCACCAGGACTACCGATCGGCTGGCCCCCAGCCTTCCACACCCACACCGAGGCCAGGTTCCACACACACCGGCAGGTTTTTATAGATATTTTACTCTGGAACAATGAGGTCTCACGTTGCCAAAGGCAGAAGTTATTAATCTGCCTGTCCAGGACCTTCAGTAAGAACTTTCTTGCTCATGGCTTTTCTCTCCGGCCCCAGCTGAGCTGCGAGCCCTGTCCAGTAGTGGGGACTTTACTTGTTCGGATGGTTCCGCCTACGACTCTCCAAAGTCAGCACCTGATCTGGAGACTCTCATTACAGTCACCCTCCAGTGGGATCAGCTTTCCCCCAAAACAGAGAACCAATGAGTTACGGCCCCCATGCGGCGCTGGGTTCCGTGCCCACCTAGACGCCCTCCCAGGTGAGTGGGGGTTTTGCCTCACCCCTATCTCCTGTGCCAGCCCTCAGCCCTGGCCCTGCCCCTCCTGTGACACTGGACCAGAGAGTTCCTCCCAGGAGGAAGGGCAGGCCCAGGTTCCAGTGACGTTGACACTCTTAGACAAAATATGAGGCTGGAAAGGAAATCCGTGAGGATTTTCACTGTGAAATGGGAGCCACTATCTGAGGAGCCGGATTCAGCCGCAAACGTCACCCATCTGAATCATGGGTCTTTCCAGGGCCTCACAGAAGGTGGTAAGGAGCTTCTCAGCCACAAGGCAGCGCCGAGCCCCGGGCCAGGGCCTGGGAGTTGCTGCCCAGACGGGCCTGGCTCAGAAGCTGTCGGCCACAAGGTGCCGGACAAGTGTCTTCAGTGCTGTCCTGACTTCCTCAGTGAAACTGGAATGCGGTGGCACCTGCCCACCTCGCAGGGTTGCTAAAGAAACTGAGTGAGGTATCAGTGTAAGTTTTCTCATTCTGTGACTATCATATAAACAGTAAGAGAAATTGTTTTGCTTTCACTGCCTAGTTGCAGGATCAACTTCCTAAAAGTGCAGGAGCAGGGCAAGGAAGTAACAGGAAGAGCCTTTCCTGAGGCTGATCACACTCAAGAGCTCCCGCACACAGACAGCAGGGCTGCAGGCCGGCACCGGCACATGGCAGGGCCTCAGGAGCTCAGCAGGGGCCCAAAGCCGGGCCTTTCCGTCTTTCCATCTTCTCTGCTCCACTCTGCAAGGTACTGCTCTCTGAAGACCACCAGCAGCCAAGTCCCTGCCCAGCAGCGCCACCAGAGTGGCCACTGGGGACAGCAGCGGACAGAGGCCACACCTGCTCCCAGCCACCCCAGACCTCCCTGCCCTCAGGTAAGCCACGCTCTCCACAGCACACTGGCACCAGCACCTCCAGCCGGGCTGCTGTCCTCTGAAGAGGAGCCGAACAGGAGGGATGTGCATGTTCACAGCTGCCTTGGGAAACACAGGGCCTCCCTGGATAGGAGGACCCTTGGCTCCTCTCAGGCTGATGCAAGAATCTAGACTACGAGACGCCGGCCACGTGCTGCAGGCCCAGGAAAGTAACAGGGTTGAGCTCCCTCTCTGGCGCTCCTGAGTACTTGGTAAGATGGAACAGCAGTGGGCAAGAACAAGAGAAAGTGCCTGTCACCAAGACCCTTCGGAGCCCATGCCAGTGTGTGGCTCACGAGCTGCTTGTCGGACAGAGCCAGTGGCACCTCCACCCGGGGGGTTCACTGCGGGTGCTCACGGGGTGTGGGGGACAGAGGGGACCCAGCACTTCAGCCTGAGCCTGCCACCAGGTGCATCTACCACCGGCGCCCCAGCCGCCCAGACCAAAGGAGCAGCCCTTCCGGGTGGAAGCCGCGGACGCTGCATCCCGTGACCCCCACGGGGGCTGAAGTAAGCTTCCCCAGTTCATTTCCTAGTGAAAGTTGTCGGGTGAAGTGCGGGTGTGAAACCTCGTGATGATTCAGCCATGGGCTCACACGCCCATGACGGACAGTGACGCCAAGTCGCCTTCCGCGGTGTCCCGCCTCCAGCTCCTTCATGCACAACAAGAAAGGAAGCGCCTGCCTTCTTCAGCACAAAGAACTCATTTTAGTCCAAAGGCAGGTACAAAACCAGCGTACGTGGCTGGATTGAATCCAATCATTTCCTACGCTGGGGGCACATCTGTTCTGCACGTTTCCTCAGCAAAAAGTATCAGCTCCTGAAAGTTGCTGGTACCAGACACCACCACGGGGCTCAGCCGGGTGCACGCACTGGACACCGAGGCAGGGCCCACCCGCCGCAGGCCGCACAGCTTCTGAGGTTCTGGTGACCACATGAAACCTGCTGGCTTCAGTTCTTTCATCAAGAAGCCAGAGGGAAAAATGGCTTCCTCCCTCCCAGAGGTTCTGAAGTGTTCACGTACATCTCAGAGGAGCTGAAGTCTGGCATGCCAGCGAAGGCTGTTGCTACTGAATATTCTCTCAACTGCTGGTCCACAAAAACACAAAATCCAGCTCCTCAAAAAAAACAAACACTGTCTAAAGACTTCCATGTCCAACATGCCTGCCGTATTCCAGAGAACTTGAAAGGAGACAGAGACAGGAACTCGCCTCTCGGTAAGATCCATGACTGCAGGAAGTCGCACAGGCGATTCCCGTGCCCCACTTCACTTGCTTCCTCCCACGCCACCCAGGGTGCCTCCACCTGCCCCCAAGAATCTGCTGCCTGCAGGGTGGCCAAGACCTCCAGAATGTTCCTCCCACACACTTCCGCTCTGCTTGCTCCTCCACAGAAAAGGAACTTGACCTCCGAGCGGTGGCTTTGTCACAGATCCTCTGGTCAAGGAATTTCAGCTGTTCATGAGCATCTGCCGTGCACACCTCTCACAGGGAAGACGACACACAGTGCCGCCAGGGGACACGGTGCGTCCAAGGCGCCTCGACGAATGGGCCTACCTGGAGATGGCAGTCACAAAGGGCTTCAGCTCCCGAGGCTCGTAGGCACGTGCGAAGGCCCAGCACACATAGCAGGCGGCGTCCCTGACGTTGGTGCCCACGCTGCAGGAACCCCGCTTCTCATCGTAAGTCAGCGCCTTCAGGATCACAGCGACAACTGGGCAAGGAAAAGAGAAAAGATGGTGAGGAGCAGACCACACGGGCAACGCGTGAGGCTTCAGAGAAGCAGGACTCAGGGCTGGCGCGCAGCCATGGCGCCAGATGAGTGAGGCACACAAGCCACGTGGAGCCCACCCAGAGGCTTGGGGCTCCTGTGAGAGCCATGGCCTGGTCAGAAAACAGGCCTCCGAAAAAAAGACACATGCCCACCAACTCAGACCCAGTGAAAGGATTTTTTAAAAGTGACATGAAGAAGCAAAAGCTCCTTCAGAACAGCACACAATGCCACCTGGGGTCTGCCGAGTCTGAGGAGACTCAAGGAAACGCAGCTCCCACCAGGCAGGAAGGAAGAGGAGTCACTGGTTCAGGGGAGGGAGAGGTGCCACCGGTTTAGGGGAGGGAGAGGTGCAGATGTCGGGCAGCGCCTGGAGTCGTGCTGTCACGGCAGGTCTGCAGTGAACCAGGATGAAAATGCAAAGCTGGCCGTGGCGCCTTCAGTGCTGACTTCAGGAACCATCGTGCAGGGTTCCTATGCAAAACGGCAATCCGAGCTAGGTGTGGATTATCCTTCCGGCTCCATTTGAAAGTGGGTTAATGAGTAATGTGATATCACACCCGTGTGTGATTTCATTTATTTCTTATTTTTTTGAGACAGGGTCTGGCTCTGTCTCCCAGGCTGAGCACAGTGCCACAATCTTGGCTCACTGCAGCTTCCACCTCCCAGGCTCAAGCGATCCTCCCTCCTCAGCCTCCCGAGCAGCTGAGACTATAGGCATGCCACCATCACACTCAGCTACTTTTTAAATTTTCTGTAGAGATGGGATCTCGCCATGTTGCCCAGGCTACACATCGTTTTTTACATAGACACGAGAGGATTTTAGGACATGTGGTGTAAGTATATTGGGATGTTCCAAGGAGCTCAAGTTTTACTGTATTTGTTTCATGTATTAGGTTCACGTATTTCAAGTGCTTTGGAATAAATACTTGAGATCAACTGCTGAACAAAGAAAACTGAACACAGCTATGAAGCCAGCAGTGGAGACCCACGGAGCCAGGAGGAGCACCCAAGCCCCCAACCCAGCTCCGCCTCCCGGACAAGCACTCCTCCCCTGGAGGCCCTCGTGCTGAAGCACCCACACACCCAGGGCCTCACTCAGGGCTCTGCACACAACCCCCTCCATGCACACGCTGTCTGTACACTTCACACCCACCAATCGAGTTCACTAACACCACACACAATCTGAGAAAAGGCACTCCACGGCCGGGCGCGGTGGCTCAAGCCTGTAATCCCAGCACTTTGGGAGGCCGAGACGGGCGGATCACGAGGTCAGGAGATCGAGACCATCCTGGCTAACACGGTGAAACCCCGTCTCTACTAAAAAAAATACGAAAAACTAGCCGGGCAAATTGACGGGCGCCTGTAGTCCCAGCTGCTCGGGAGGCTGAGGCAGGAGAATGGCGTAAACCCGGGAGGCGGAGCTTGCAGTGAGCTGAGATCCGGCCACTGCACTCCAGCCTGGGCGACAGAGCAAGACTCTGTCTCAAAAAAAAAAAAAAAAGAAAAGAAAAAAAATAGAAAAGGCACTCCAGGCATGGATACATGAGAGGCTGGTTATTTGCACATGCAACTTGTCACCAGATACGTTATCTCCCAGAAGAATGCACCTAGAAATGATCTTAGGCAAAACACCATAAGTAACAACTATAGGACTATGAATATTATACGCAAATTTCCCCTTTAACTTTTTGCATCTAAGGATCTTTATGGTCTATAAAGAGCAATAAAAATGGATGTTTCCGCACAGTTTATTTCATATACATATGGTGACATTAAAACTACATAAAAATGAACTTTCTTCAAAACAGAAAGTTCAAAGATACCGTGGTATCAAGGATGTGAACTTCGCCAGAGTGAGGAGCTGGGGAAACTGCCTCCTCTCAGCCCAGCCACAACGCAGGGCACCGCACACAAAGGCCCAGGGGAGCGGCAGGACACTCCAGGGTCCCCGCCAGACACCAAGGTCTCCCCAGCCTACCTGGGACCCACCCCTCTCCAAGCCTCACTTCCTCAGGACACTCCACCTGGATGTGCTGCAGGCTTCTTCAAGCCCAGTGCCCAGAGCAGAGGTGTCCTCTGGTGTGGTGCCCATACCCACGGCCAGCCCTCCCCTTGGGTGCAGGGCTGGCTCCTCCTCACTCCTCCACATCCAGACACTGCACCATTCCCAGAGCCCACCCCAACTGCGGCAGTCATGCCTCCACAGGACCCAACGGCTCCCTCCCTGATCACGGTGGTCCGTGATCAGACCACCACCAGGTCTCACCCCAGGACCCCACAACACACCCTGGAAGGCCCTGCGTGGCCACACAGGGCAGCTCCACGTTCCGTCTCTCAGCCATGACTCCCTCCTGCAAAGCACTTCCTGGAGCCTCCTCCACCTGGGGGCCCTGTGCTCTCCAAGGCCCTCCTCACACAGGTCAGAGCTGGCAGCACCATCACCGGCGGGAGGCACTGAGAGTAACGGCCAGTGCGGCCATCAATCCGCAAACCAGAAACTGCTGGATGATTTGCAAAGAGTATCTCTCACTTCTTGTAAATGTCGAACGTTTTCGTTCTACAAAGTGAAAGAGTGAGGATTATGGAACGCGTGTGAGACGCGAAACCAAACAAGAGGGCGACTGTGCAAGAGAAAGCCACTGAATCTAACAAGCAGGTTCAAGATGATTATCTCGATCTGAACTAAACCAAATCTGTTAACACCCAAAAGGCCGTCAGTTGTTTGCCCTGCAACGTCCACTCTGAGCCTTCCCTACGGCTCATGTTCACTTTCTGTGCTAACAGGGCAGCCTGTTCGTGGCCAACACACATCAAAACTAACAGGCTGTGGCACCTCCAGGAGGAAAAATGTGGCACAAATGTGGCATCCCTGCCAGTCCAGGTCCCCAAGGGCAGCCACTGCAATGCCAGTACAGGGCACAAACGTGGTGTCCCTGCCAGGCCAGGTCCCCAGGGACAGCCACTGCAATGCCACTCCAGGCAGCCCCAGGCACAGCCACCCAGCAACTCCACTGCCTCGGGCATCTGGGTGCAAACTGCTGAGTCCCCATTTATCCATCCACTGGACAGAACCGATTCCCAACAGACAACCACGAGTGGCAGTGGCCAGCGTGGACATTGGTCTCAGGCCTCCCCCACGCCCAACGTGTGCACCTGGACACTGCCTGGCAGCCCCATGAGAAGCCCCCAAGGGAGGACGCAGACCCCCACCCCAGGCCACTGAGGCGCTGCGGGAGCTGATCCCGCCACACCCCCAGGACCTGACCTGGGTCGGGGAGCCCAGGTTTCTGTCCCCAAGTCCATGAGAGCTGGTTCTCTTCAGCACCAGTGTAGTCAGCTGCTGGGATGCATCAGCCACCCAGAGGCAGCTGTGCAGACACGACGTCCACTAACAGGCATCTGGGCCAACACACACGCAGGCCTTCCTTCAGTCTGACCAGCACTTCCTGCTGGAAACTGATGGCGGAGGAGGTCCGGCCAGAGGCCGACCTGGCCGCTCCTCTGTCTTAAGGAGAAGAGGCCAGTTCCTGAGAGGGCTGTGGGTGGCCCACGCACACTGGGCCACTCTCCCCAGCTGTGGACAGAGTCGCAGAGGTGTGGGCTTCCCGCCGCCCTCCCTGTGCCCCCAGGGCTGAGTCCCAGCAGCAGAGAGCAAAGCCCACCTCAGCTTCTGGGGCCACTGCCCGGGGCAGTGCTGCTACAGGCGTCCAGAAGCGCCCAGCCGGCCTCCCTCCAGGCCAGGCCACGGCGCAAAGTCCTGGGGCCGTTCGCCCTCCTGCTGCTCAGAAACCTCCAATCCTGTTCCATGACACCCACAACAGACGTCAGGGCCCCACACGCCAGCACATGTGAAGCGGCAGCTGCCAAGGCCTGGCTGCTGACGACATCCCAGGTAGCCCTAGAAGCTGAGGATGTTTCTCCTCGCAGGTCCCTGGAAGGGAATCTAATTTGCACAAAGTAAAACAGCTTGAGAGGGTGTGAGATGATCAATTTTCTTAACCAGAACAGAAAAACCAAGCCTCTTGGCTCTGATTCATCCTAGGGTGGTAGGTGCTACATCCTGGGGTGAAAAATGGAGTGAGGCCTGCTTCTCCTGCTCAGGATAAAGAGGAAGCCTTGGGCTGCCAGCTCTGACATCTCGGGACCCCGAACACAAGGGGCAGGCCAGCCTCAGTAGCCAGGCACCTGGGCGACCACAAAGCTGGGGGAGGGGCATGTGGAACAGAAACTCCTCTGCCATAAACTTTTATATAAAGTGAGTATCAGAAAAAAATTTCAAAAACAACTCTTTCCAGATTCAACAGGTTTAATATAAGGAAACTATCCAACAGCTCTGAACAAAAACCTTTCTCATGGTTCCAATTACACCCAGCAAATGCATGTCCAGTATAGAACATACCCCAGGAGGCTTCCTTTTGGCAACCCAAGCCCAGCCATGTAATTTAAAAACCCTTCTCTCTAGACAGCTTGTCATTTGTTGAACACCAATCGCCTGAGGAAAAAGCAGCCTCCAGGTGACAGAAACAACTTAACCCTCAGAGCACCACAGTCCCCACTGCAGTATGCGACCCCAAGGGGCAGAAGGGATGCAGGCATTCTCTGCAAAGGCAGAAATAACCCCTCTACAAAGAATCACCATATAGTTACACCTTCTGATAACGAATGAGGTTTTACTAATTTTAAAAACAAACGTCACTTCTAGGCATAAACTGCTTCGTGCTGGACTCCTGCAGACACAGCTGGTGCAGACTGCATCGCCCTGTCAGGCCTTCCCATTTCGGCACTGGGCGGTGAGGGCTGGGCCCACGGCACAGACAGCCCACCACATCCTCCGCGAGGAAGGCGTGGGACCGTGGGCACCTCCCACATAGCCCAGAGGGGGTGGCTGTGGGCAGGGCGTGTCTCCCTGACTGCTCGGGCCCCTCCAGAGCACCGAGCCACCCTCCCACAACGGGGCTGATGTGGAGGGACCCTCGGCCTGCGGGTGCAGAGCCCGAGCGCAGGAAGCGCGGCTCCCAAGGGCCGTGCGGCCGTCCCTGCAGACCTTCCCTTCAGCACCAGCACACACAGCCATGGCTCCTGTCCCAAAAATGCAGTTCAACTTGCTCAGAAAAAGAAAATGCCAGGGTTGAATTTGCTAGGGGGCAAGAGGCAGTGACGGACAGAACACCTGGTCCCCTGACATCCGGGTTTCCAGTTCCCACAGGATGTGGGAGAGAAGCCACCCCAGAGGCCCTCAGCTGCCTGCAGAGAGCAGCAGCTGGCCTCACGTCTGCCGCACCTGCCACGCTGCACAGCACAGACTCGGTGCTCGGCCTGCCCCTGGGGCGCAAGGAGCCCCACCCACCAACAGGAGCAGAACCCCGCTGTCCCCACAGTGCCCAGGGGAGGGATGTTCCCAGCATCTTCCTGTGCTGCTGGGGGTGAGTACCCAGATATGCATCACCTGCCCTGCTCTCCCCCACTGCCCCAAGCACACCCCACCGCCTCGGTGGATCACGCACCAAAAGCCCCAAGCCCACTCTTTCCACAGGAAAGTCACCCGGCCACGCTGGCCCAGCAACTCTCCCCACCTGTGCCTGTGAACTGAGACCCCACCTGCCACCACCCACTGTGCAGGGTCTAAGAGTCAAAGACCCTCTGTCAAGGTGCTGGGGACAGTCAAGAGTCCCCACCACACGGAGACACGCAGTCCGGGCCAGGTGTACGACACACCCTAGCCAACACGAAGACACAGAGCCCGGGTCACCCAACTGTCACCAAGCTCAGATTCTTACAGTTGTTAAAATAAGAGCACAGAACGTCTCTGCTGTGAAAGGCCACGTCCCGGAGGGCACAGAGGGCCGGCACTTGATCTGTCTGGGTGGCGGCGACGAGGAAGCCCCACAGGCTGGGAACCCACAGGTCACACAGCAGCTCTCTGTTCTCTGCACTACATTTGTTTCTTCATGAAATTAAAAAGTTTGATGCTTCAAAGAGCCCTGGAAGCACAAGTGAAGCTGGTAAATCACACAAGAGATGACTCGTCTCTCTCTAAGAAAGTCCCAGGCCACAACACAGACGGCAGCCATGCCGCAAACCTCCTGGGGAGCGTCCACAGCGGGCAGCTCCCTTCACTGGGAAGACAGCTCCTAAGAACACCGGTTAAGAACTTCCAGCACCAAAACTGTAAATGCTGCACCCAGTGAAGATGCTTTTGCATTTAATCCTGAGGGCGTTAACTCACTCAGCCACCACATCAGACCGCCACTGTGAGGCGCGTAAAAGGCTCGAGAAGCACAACTCCATAAAAGCCTCCGCGTGAAAACTAGACAGGACTGAACTGGGCCCCTGCTGCCCTCTCTGCCCCCTTCACCCACCTCTGCTATCAGACAGCACCTCCTACTCCTCTCCAGGTTCCTCACCAATCCTGCTCTCCCAACAGGATCTGAGGCTGGCTACATCAGGAGCCAAGTGCTGCTTCCCAAGGAAGCTCACAGTCTGAGCCCAGGGAAGGCGCCCAGTCCCGCCAGGGGTCAATGCTGGGCTCAGGGACGCTGATGAGCAGACTTTCGGGAGGGCACTGGGCACAAAGACTGCGTCCCGAGCACTGCCCCCCAACCGGCACCCTCCCCACTCACACTGGAGCACGCTGCCTGGAACTCCACTAGCTCGCTACTCGTACACAGTCGGTGCAACCTTATCGCGAGTGAGTGCTTCTCTCCCGGTCTTTCTCCAAGAACACAGATCATCTGCAATTTTTAAGAACTGCTTAAGCCGTCGCTCTCGGAGAGCTTTCCCTAGGACCTGGCTGGAGCACGGTCACCTTCATCACTGAAGGGTCCTGTAGAGACACCGCTTGGCTTCCATGCTGCGTCCAGGGCTGTGAGGCCACAGCACCTCCAGGTTCCAGGCACACAGCACAGTCTAAAGCCCTGGGAAGAAATGCTTCTCCTCCTCCTGGGGGCATCTGCCACCCAGCTGCAGCCAATGTGGCGAAGCAGTGGTCTGAGGACAAAGGCTAGACAGACGCAGGCACCACGAGGAGGGCGGGGCCAGCACACCGAGGTCTGGTTCCCACAGCGTGCTTGGTTCCTGGGCTACTGGAAAGCAACACAAAGAAATTACGATCCAATCCTCCTATCTTCACTTTTTTAAGCCTCCTAAGAGAGACGTCAAGAGGTCAACACAAAAGGTAGTCAGCTCCATTCTACCCAGCAACCCTCTCCCCAGCCACTCCGCAAGAACAAGGAGAACCAGGAGGGGCAGCGTCCCCAGATACCCCCACGCAGAGCTCACACTGACAAAGTCACACCCGCAAGCCGGCAGCCACCTCAGACGCACGAGAGGACACCCGGCCCCGCTTGACCAAATGAGGGCCCCCGGCCTGGGGTGGCCACCTGGACGTCCATAACCCCACAGGTGACTGATTTCTGCCACAGCGGAGCCGGGGCCGGCCACACAGGTGCGTAGGCAGAGAGGCCAACTCACTGCAGAAAACAGTTCCTAAGCTAACAAGACATGGTGGAGCCACTCTCCTGTGCTCAAAATACATCATTTGCTTAGAAATCACCCTCAAATAAAAAAATAAACCACCCATTTACTAAATTTTTAATTTTTTCAATACAGACGCTAAGAACCCACACTTTGAAACCTTTTTCTCTAAGACTGAGAGATCACACTCGGTATAAATCTCCTGTTAGGCCTCATCACACGTTACTCACCCAAACTGCAAGGAGGAAGGAACCCAAGGCCAGGCTCCCACCTTCCCCATCTAGTGCCGACCGGGCCAAAGACGCCCAGGCTGGCCTCTGGGTGAAGGCTCCTCTGCTGAGCGGCTACCTGGCCCAGCTCTATCCACAGAGGCTCAGGCTCTCCAGGCAGACTTTATGCAACCCCCTCTGCCTAAAAATCTGACAAATATAAAATGATGGAAATAAATATAAACTCACACACACCACAACAAAAGACCTTCAGGTTTTTAAAAGTATTGTCTACCTCTTAATAATTTTAAACATTCTCTATGAAAGTACCTTACTTTCTAAAATGAGCCGTAATACTAAGAGAACATTTACTTGAAAATTCCCGGCCAGGCGCAGTGGCTCAAGCCTGTAATCCCAGCACTTTGGGAGGCCGAGGCGGACGGATCACGAGGTCAGGAGATCGAGACCATCCTGGCTAACACGGTGAAACCCCGTCTCTACTAAAAAAACACAAAAAACTAGCCGGGCGAGGTGACAGGCACCTGTAGTCCCAGCTACTCGGGAGGCTGAGGCAGGAGAATGGCGTGAACCCGGGAGGCGGAGCTTGCAGTGAGCCAAGATCGCGCCACTGCACTCCAGCCTGGGCGACAGAGCGAGACTCCGTCTCAAAAAAAAAAAAAAAAAGAAAGAAAAAGAAAATTCCCTATTAAAATTCCTATACTTTAGCCATCCTATGCCCACTGACTCACTCCCCAGAAGAGAGATGTAAAAAGCCCAATGTGCGCCACGGCCGCACCAGCACAGCTTGGTGAGGTGCGAAGACTTCCACATCTTTAGAGGAAAACCTTGTCAAAATAAATCTGTGAGTTCATCGAGTTGCAGTTCCAATGGGCAGGGCTGACAGCCACAATCACGGCCCTCTCTGGACACACAGCCAGTGCACGGCCACACCAGGGCTGGGCTCAGGTCTCTGGACAGCCCTGGATCTGAGTTGAAGGGCTGACTATCAATATAAACAAACACCGATTTTATGCCCACACAGCTTTATTTCTCCATCCACTGATCCATCCCCGAAGAAAGAAAAGCATCATGCGAACAGCCAACACCAGCAGCTGCCGTGAGGTGGGACGCAGGGCTCGCCAGGCACACAGCCCAGACTCGCGGGGACCCGCAGCACGAATGTGTGCCCCCAGCCAGCTGCACACCCCAAGCCCAGCGCCCAGCAGCAGTGGGTGGGTCCCTGACCACCAGGGCCTGCCCTATGCACGGCCTCTGGGGCTGCCGCTGGCGCAAGGCCATGCATCCTGTGCAGCTGACCCCCCGCCACAGCAGGCGGTAACAGGCACCACCCCCACCCTGCAGCACCTGGGACAAAGCTGCCAACGCCCACACTCTTCTTGTGATGGGCCACGGTTTTACTAAAATTAAACACAAGAATACCAAAGGCATAAAGCCTTGGGTATTCACGTGCAAGTGACAGCTCCTGAGGAGCTCCTCCCCTGAGTCCCCGGCCGCCCTGGGTCCAGGGCTGGGTGCAGTGGCCGTGTCCCAGTGCTGCCCGCCAGAGCATCCAACAAGGGCCTCCTGGCCTCCCCCAGGGGTGGAGCAGAGACCCTCTGCTTGGACAAATGGACGTGCTTCTCACAGAGCCCGGACGTGGGCGAACAGACAGGGCAAGGGCGCTGGGGTGGAACCGAACCCCGTCCAGGGAGACCCACGGTGCCTGCAAGCACAGCACACAAGGACCACCACAGATGGCAGAAGATGCCAGTGCTGTCTCCATTATCCAACAAAGCCAGTGGCGTCTGCTGGCTCTGCACTGTCACAGTGGGCACCGCATTCCAGCATGGCCAGCCCTGCTCAGGTTCCTGTTCTAAGCGAGAACCATTTCTTTTCAAGCAATCCCAAGTAATGGCTGTTTGCAAATTAAACAGCCTCAGGATCTCCTGAGCCACTGTCACGGGACTGTCACTGGCTCACGAAACCCACTGTGGTTCCTTCCACCTGTGTCTGTCCCCCTCGCTGTTCCCCTCGCTGTCCCCTCACTGCCACCCGAGCAGCCACCACAGGGAGAAGAGCCAGTCAGTTCCTGCCCCTCCACCACTGTGAAAGGCCACCAGAGGGGAGGGGACGCTCAGCGCAGCGTGACTGCCACGCAGGGGGCAGGGGCCCTCCCTGAGGCCAGGGCGCTCCTACCCGCTCTGCTCAACGCCAGGCGCGGGCACTCGGAACGCCCACAGCTAATGACAGAGTGGCTCAAGCACAACAACTTGAAAGAAGCAAAAACAGGCGTTCGGGAGAATTAAAGGCTCAACCAGGAAGTCAGGGGCCAGTTCTGCCATGACTCACTGCCTGGGACTCCCAGCCCCCATACTCAGACCGCCACGGGCCCCAAGACAGTGTCCCTGGCACGGGCCCTTCCGTAGCAGCAGGGCCCAGAGGACCGCAGTGCTGGAGCTGACACCCAAGGACACATGAAGTCCAAGAGCAAGACCACGAGGTCCAGGGCCAGACGGCTGGGGAGGCCACGTCACCAGTGCACAACAAATGGCAAGCCTGCTGCTGTCTCCAGCCCAGCTATCTCAAGGGCTTCCTTCTGTTCCCAACTCCCCGCCCACTGACGAATCTTTCTGGGCCACTGCCATGACCAGGCAGGACAGGTGGCTCTGAAGACACTTGATTCAGGTGAGTCTGGGCAGCAGCCCCCGCTGTGGACTGGAATCTTTCCACAGCCACACCCCCGGCAGGCAAGCCCTGGCCTCCAGCCTCTGCTGGTCCTCAGGAGCCTGTCCACAATTCTGACTCCAGCCTCCACTCGGTCCTCACTACAGGGCACACGTGGAGTCTACACTGCTGGAAACCAGAGCAACCTCCGCAGCCCTGAAGTCACAGCCGGCGTGTCTGCTCACCCAACAGGACACGCGCGACCCACGAGACCCACTCTCCTGAAAGCCAGTGTGCCCGTGTAGGGAGGACTCAGGCCCGGCAGGCTCCTCATGGCCTCTCGGGGTCCTGAGCAACGACAGTGAGGTGGCACTCAGGGTTGCCACGCAGGCTGGCCCCGACCTCGCCGCCCAAGAGCCCCGGCCCCACAGAGACGCTGAGAGCCACACTCGTACCCACTGCAGAAAGCACCACCTGGCAGCAGTTCTCTCATCAAGACAAAGTCCCAGCAAGTCCACATGGGGCAGCCCCAGGCAGCCACCCATGCCGCACCCTCCTTGCCACCAAGCGGGGATCCTAAGACAGCCAAGGCCGGCTGAGCAGGGGCCGTTCACACCGACAGGCCCCTCACACAGTCGGTGTTCCATCCACAGGAGAGCCAGAAACCATGAAGACGAGTATGAGGACAACACGGCCACCTCACCTCAGGCACATTATAAAGCAACCCTAAAAAGTGTCCTGTGTCTGTGAGGCACCCCCAGCGAACCAGGCAGTCCACACAGCACTGTCATCACCAGAAGCCTGAGCGAGCTACTTTCACAAGCAAAACCTGAATTTCCAGTCAGCTGGGATTCTCCAGCCGTAGTACCTGTTAACTCCCCGGCCAGACTGGCCAACCCGCATTTTGTTTTAAATGCCGAATGGGCCTGGAGCTACAGCAAAAACACGGAAGACAACAAAATTAGGAAGGTGTGAAAATAAGTTGAGTAGGTAAAGGGTTTTTTCCAGGCAGAAAGATGCTCATTAAAAGATTCACGAAGAGGCTGCTTTCCGCACATAGTGCGGAACCAAACGTAACTAGATCACTTCATGTTCCCATGTCACCGCTCAGCTGCGACCCAAAACCAGGAATTTCCACTTTTAAAAACAACAAAAGCTGGCTGGGCACAATGGCTCATGCCTGTAATCCCAGGCCTTGGGAGGCTGAGGCGGGAGGATCACTTGAGCCCAGGAGTTCCAGACCAGCCTAGACAACATGGGGAGATTCCATCTCTACAAAAACATACAAAAGTTAGCCAGGTATGGTGGCTGCACCTATAGCCCCAGCTACTTGGGAGGCTGAGGCAGGACGACCGCTTGAGCCTGGGAAGTCAAGGCTGCTGTGAGCTGGGATCATACCACTGTACTCCTGCCTGAGTGACATAGCAAGACCTTGTTTCAAAAACAACTAAAACAAATTAAAATAACAAAGGTAAAACCATGAGACGCAAGCAGCAAGGCTGTATCATCTGCATGGCTCCTGTGGATATGTCAGGTAATAACACTCTGACAAGCTTCATACTTTCCTTTCATTCGACAATAAATTATGCCACACAGAATCTCAACTCCAATTTAAAAGTATCAAATATTTAAAGCAAAAAAAAAAAAATCCTTTTTAGACACCCATATTTGTGTATGTGTGTATGTACACATCACACACACCCCAAAACTGCACACATAGAGAAAAGAACTAAAAAGAGAGAATTAACGGTGAAATGTTTAAATACGACACAATACAAAGATATTATCAAAAGAAAGAAAAGACAACCAACAGAATGGGAAAAAATATTTGCAAATGATAAATCTGATAAGAGTTTAACATCCAGAAGATACAAACAGCTTTTACAACTCAACAACAAAAGGACAAACATTCCAATTTTAAAATGGTCAAAGGACTTGACCAGACATTTACCCAAAGAAATACACAAACAGCCAAGGAGCACAAGAAAAGATGCTCGACGTCATTCGTCATCAAGAAAAGTTCAAACTAAAACCACAAGATACCCCCTCACACCTACGAGGATGATTATAATTTTTTAAAAAAGAAAAACACAGATGTTGGTGAGGACACAGAGAAACCAGAAGCTGTGTGCCTTGCTGGTGGGGACGCAGAGCAGCACAGTGTGTGTGGAAACAGTTCGGGGACGCCTCAGTGAGCACACCAAGGGTCCGCACGCGCTCCAGCAATCCCACCCTGGATGCACACGCAAGAGGGGAAGACAGGGATCCAAACAGACACTTGTATGCAAACGTTCACAGAAGCATTATTCACAAGAGCCAAAAGGTGGGAAAACCTAAGTGTCTATCAACTGACAGAGAAACAAAAAGGGGTCTAGCCATACAAAGCAGTATTATTCAGCCATCAAAACAAATGAAGGCCTGACACATGCTACAATACAGATGAACCAGGCACAAAGGGTCACACATTGCAGAATCCATGTGTACGAAATTCTCAGAATAAGCAAACGTAGAGGCAGAAAACAGTCTGGCAGGTGCCAGGGGTTGGGAAAACAGTCATGTGTCATGACTATGTGAATGGACACCAGCATATTTTTTTGGTGATAAAAATGTCTCAAAAGTAGACAGAAATAGTAGCTGTGCAACACTGTGAATGTACTAAATGCTCTGAATTGTTCACTTTAAAGTTAATGGTTATTTTTATGTTATGTGAAATTTTACCTCAAAACACACACACACACAGAAAGAGAGAAATGATTTTTAAGAGCGAACACCTGGCCAGGC
The DNA here is from genome assembly GCF_002776525.5 of Piliocolobus tephrosceles. Lineage (NCBI taxonomy): Eukaryota > Metazoa > Chordata > Mammalia > Primates > Cercopithecidae > Piliocolobus > Piliocolobus tephrosceles. The sequence continues at coordinate 76,705,410 of NC_045449.1, read as the reverse complement.
ACAGTGGCTCCCACCTGTAATCCCAGTCCTTTGGGAGGCCGAGGTGAGTGGATCACGTGAGCCCGGGAGTTCGTGACCAGCCTGGGCAACATGGTGAGATCCCAACTCTTCAAAAAATAAAAAAAATTAGCCGGGTGTGGTAGCACGCACCCATAGTGCCAGTGACTTGGGAGGCTGAGGTGGAAGGGATCGCTTTAGTCCAGGAGGCCAAGACTGCAGTGAGCCGCGACTACACCATTGCACTCACTCCAGCCTAAGCAACAGAGTGACCCTGGCTCTAAAAAAATTTTTAAAAAAAGCAAACACCTTTCCCTGCCCCCTTGAAAATTCAGTCCTGAAGCATGAGGTGGCACCACATAGGGTCTGCACATCCCGGAAGGGATGGTGGGGGCCAAAGTGGCCCACACAGGACGAAGAGGGGTCCGTGAGGTGGAGAGCAGGGTGAGGGGGCAGCTGGCAGGGGAAGAGAGGCCACGGTGAGGAGGGCCACGGGGCGGAGGGCCACGGGGAGGAAGGCCATGGGCAGATGCGACGCCCCAATGCCTGTGTTCCCCCAAATTCCTGCTGAAATCCTCACTCCCAAGGGCACGGTGTTAGGAGGTGTGGCCTTTCATAGGTGATGAGTCACAAGGACAGGGCTTCGTGAACGCAATTAGGGCCCTTACACGGAGCTTTGCTTGTCTTGCGATTGGTGCTGTTAAGTGGCCTGGGTCCACTGTGATGCTGACAGATCCACTCTTTCAATACATGATAGAAAGTTCACCCGTAGCTTTGTGCAGTGTTTTTCTGGTCATCATTTCAGCACAGAACGTCAACCATTCCTCCTGTTTCTGAGGTCATATCCGGCACTCACTTCAGCACCGTGCTCTTACGCTGCTGCCCAGTTCCCTCCAGCAGCCTGGCTCTCTGTGTGATATGTGAACATGAATGCTTGCTCCTTTTCTGACCACTGTTACCCACACAAGTAATCTGCAGGCCTTTCTGACATTGTCAACAGTATCTGGACACCACAGAGCAGAGGACACACACACACAAGCAGAGCGCACAGGTCTCGCCCGTGTGGAGCCTCGTAAGGAGCCCGCAGTGCCTGCGTCCGGCCGGCACCCCCGCCATTCTATCGCCCTTTGTGGATGTGCTTGCATGAGGGAACATGGTCTTATGTGGAAAGGATTTCTCAAAGCTGAAAGGGGCTGGGAGGATCTTTTTCCCCCTGGGGTGCTGAATCAACTGCGCGTTGTTTACCTGTGTTTTGACTGCAACCCATCACCCACAGAGTGTCAAGTCAGCATTTAAAAAGCTTCGAGTTTTGGATTTTCGGATTCAGGGTGCTCAACCTGTAATGCCTAATACTCAACAAGAAGAACTAAAAACTCAACGATGTCAAGTATGTCAGGTGGAAAGTGATCAAGGTCAGGGTATGCTGTGTGTTATTTGGAGGGCAGGCTAAGAAGCTAGCTGTTGGCTTTTAACATTCATGGTACAAGCTGAAGACGACCACTGAAGAAAACACAAGGAACAGAATATATGATTTCCAAACCAATAAGGAAGAAGACGTGGAATGGGACCGGGTTGGGGGACACAATAGAAACCACAATTTTTAAAAACAAAAGAAAAATCTGAAAAAGCAATTCAAATAGTAAGACAAAGACATCCAAACATGTCAGTAAAGCAAATGGACTAAACTCACCAGCTTAAAATCAAAGGGTAGATTTTTAATCAACATATACCTAAAATGTAAGAATAGAAAAAGATTAAAAGAAAAGAAAGAGAAAACACTAACCAAAAGAAAGCTGGGGCCAGTAACAGTGGCTCATTCCTGTAATCACAATACTTTGGGAGGCCAAGATGAGAGGATCATTTGAGGTCAGGAGTTCAAGACCAGCCTGGGCTAGATAGTGAGACCCTGTCTCCACAAAAAAATAAAAAAAAACAGCTGGGTGTGGTGGCAAACCCTTGAGACGCAGCTACTTGTGAGGCTGAGGTGGGGGAACCGATCTAGCCCATGCGGTCAAAGCTACAGTGAGCCGTGAGTGAGCCACTGCACTCCAGCCTGGGCAACAGAGCAAGACCCTGACTCAAAAAAAGAAAAACAAGGGGGGGGGGGGGTGGGATGCAGTGGCTCACGCCTGTAATCCCAGCACCTTAGCAGGCTGAGACAAGTGGACTGCTTCAGCCCAGGACTTTGAGACCAGCCACATGGCAAAGCCCTACCCTTAAAAAAAAAAAAAGGAGAAAAAAGATGCGACACTCAGCTGGCACGGTGGCACATGCCTGTAGTTCCAGCTACTCAGGAGGCTGAGGTCGGAGGACCACTCACGCCCAGAAGGCCAAGGATGCTGTGAGCTATGATCGCACCACTGCACTCCAGCCTGGGCAATGGAGCAAGAACCTGTCTTAACAAAAGAATTTAATTTAAAAGAGAGAGAGAGAGAGAAAGCTGAGTAGCCACCTTCCCATCGCACATAAAGAGGCAGCTGCATCACAAGCTCCCATCCTCAGGGGCCGCTCTGCATTCTCGTCACCAACCTCAAAACAGAACGCATCGCACGCCGGACACGGTTCTGAGCTCCGAGTATGTTCGTTCCCTAACTCTCCAAACAGCCTTATGCTCCACGCCCAGGCCTATACCCAAGACAAAAACCACATCCACACAAAAACTCACACACGAATGCTTTATTCACAGCAGCCTACGGGGAGACAACCCAAATGTCTACCAACTGACGGATGGATAATAAAACGCGGCCTCCACGTACGTCGTGGGCTGAATTCTGTCTCCCTGAAATCCACATACTGAAGTCTTAACCCTAGTGCCCCCGAGTGCCTGTATCTGGAGATGTGGCCCTTAGAGATGCGTAAGGTAAAATGAAGTCACGCGAGTGGGGCCCGGATCTGCTATAACCAGTGTCCTCATAAGAAGAGGAAATAAGGACACCAAGACACAGACCGAGCACGCGGCAGGAAGGCAGCGCCTGCAGGCCCAGGAGAGCTTGGAAGAAACCGAGTCTGCTGCCGAGCCTGCTGGCCCCTCGATCTTGGACACCTGCCTCCAGAACCGTGAGGGAAACATTTGTGCTGCGTGAGCCCCCATCTGTGGCATCTTGTTGCCGCAGCCTGAGCTGGCGAAGACGCCACACGATGGAACAGGCTTCAACAAGGAAAAGAAAAGGGGCACTGCTGGGGGCTGCGATGCCCACGGACCACGCCAACACCACGTTCGGGGCAAGGAGCCGCCACAGAGGACCGCAGGGGGCACGGTTCCATTCACAGGAAACGTCCAGGATGGGCAGACGCAAAGACAGAGAATACAGCTGCAGTGTCTAGGATGCGGAGGACGGGGGCTTGGGGATGGCAGCAAAGGAGCGTGAGGTAAAATGTTCCTACAACCGACTGTGGCAATGGCCGCAAAACTCTGCAAATACATCGCAAGCCACTGAACTGTACACTTAACGAGAGAACTGAATGGCATGTGAACTGCGTCTCAACAAAATCATTGAAAATCCTATGGGGTCAACAGTAATTGTTCAACTTACAAGCAGAGGTACTGAAGCAGCGAGGAGTCACTTTTCTACTCCTACCTGGGTCAACTTTGATAAATCACGCTTCTCTCAGAATGTCTATTTTGCCTGAGCTACCAAATTTCCTGGCAAAAGGTATTCTTAACACGCCATTTTCCACCCCCACGGCGACTACACGAGGGCTCCCTTCCATGCGTAAGGCTCCTGCTTTCTGCCCGCTGGCCACGCGTGTCTCGGTCCCATCAGCCCTCTTTAAGAGCTGCGTCTGGCTCTGCATGTCCTTTCCCATCTCTGTCTTCCATCTCCTTCATTTCCAGGGTTCTGCTCACGGCCCTCTTCCCACCTGCCCTGTGCAGAGCGAACCTTTCTCCTCTTCTGTACATGCGTCTGAGGCCGAGTTACCAAGTGATTCCTGCCAGGGCCAGAGAGAACCTCAGGCCCTGTGGGCCACGTGCAGTCCACATCGCAGACTCTGCTTGGTTGTGTTTATTCTTATCGGTAACATTTTTAAAATGTGAAAAACACTCTTGGCTCCAAAACTGCACAGAAACAGGCCGAGGCCCCACTGGGCCTGCAGGCCACAACTTCGTCATACCTGTTTAAGGATTTAAGTGTCCTTAGTTGCTTCCCAAAATTTTAGATGGAGTAATTTTGTGACTGTATTTTTGTTAAACTTGTGTTTATTTTTAAACTTTTTTAATTTCTTATTTCAAAACTTCTCCTGAGACTTCTTTGACTCATGTGATTTAGACATTTGTATATCTTCTAACTCAAATTATCACCTTTCCCTTACCGTTCCGTATCCAGTTTTTAATTTCATTACTTTGTGAGCATGGAACACCATCTGTACGCCAGTGAGTCTCTGAAATGTCTCGAGACTTGTTCTACGGCCTCGACGTGTGACATCTATGAATGTTCTTCAGGTGTCTACAAACGCGTATTCTCCAACGGCTGGCTCAGGATTCTGTATCAATTATGGAATCAAGCCAGTTGCCCCTGTTGTTGAAATACTGTATGTACACACACAGTATGTAATGTGCATTTTATACATACCTATATCTCCGCTACATATTTATTTATCACTAACTGAGAGGTGTTCTGAGCTCTCAGGATACTGGGTCTGTCCATTTATCTCTGTAGCCCTGTTAACTTCTGCTTTTCCGCTTTTAGAAAGCTGAGTCAGTCCAGACTCACCACAAGCCCCACAGGAATTCAGTGCAGGGATGGATCAGGGCTGAGGAGGCCATGGGGGCCAAGTCACCAGAGTCCAAGCACAGCCACACCGCAGGGGGTCCGGTGTCAGCACACACAACCAGCAACAGCACAGCCCCAGGAACTGCCACACAAGCACACGGGGGCTGCTGCTTCGCTTCTGCCTCCAGATGGTGCCCAGCTCTCTCCTCCAACTCCCAGCGAAGGGGGTTCTAGCAGAAGGTCCTGCCTGGCTGAGGTGACAGGACGCAAAGCCACCATGGTTGCATCCTGGGAGAGGGACCCATGCGGCATGACGGGCAAGAGCAGGTCTCTCTGGACGATGGCAGCCCCACCCCCAGGGCAACCATGAGGACTCTCAGTTTATCCACGTGCTTGGAACAATGCCTAGCGACTGCCAGTGCAACGCAGTTCTGACTTTAATCCTTACTTTCGGAACTTGAAATGAACTTGAGATAACCTAAAAAGACACTATCAAAAACCAGGTTAAGGAGATGAAAGGAGAAATGAAAACCACAGCGAGGAAACAAGGAAGATAAGAAAAGGAGCCAAAACCAAGGTCTGGAAATACATGAAGGAAAAGATTTCACTGCAGTGGATGGAAATGTGACTCTCAGGACTTAGCTGAGGAGAAACAGTGGCCCTGAAGACCAAGCCAGTAAGCAGCACTCACGCAGCAGGCAGAGGGGGACACGGAGGGGGAGAAGACGCAGCAGAGTGGGGGAAGACACACAGGTGGAGAAGCCAGCAACAGAGGCAGGAGGGAGAGGGAGGAGACAGAGGTGGAGAAGCCTCCAGGAGACACAGGACAGGATGAGAAGGGACCAGCCCCACTGGCCTTTTGTCTGTTCACATCTATTTTCATTGCTAGGTTTTTTACTGTTATTTGTAGCATGAAAAAAAAGAAGATCTGAGTGTTAATTTTTAAAATTTTACTTGTCCTTGTGCAATTTAACTAAATGACTTCTGTACCTGACTGCTGTGTGTGTAAAGGCACCTTTGAAGAAATTCCCTATACGGGGGCCACATGAGTCGCTCCTGGAAAACTAACAAGCCTGAGTCAGGCGAGCGAGAATTCCAAAGCGTAAGACGCTTCACTATCCGGTGGGGAGGAGAACTGTGGGAATTCTTAAACTTGGCCCAAGTTCACAAACCTGACTGGGTTTCCCAATCAAAGACAAAACAAGCCATAGCTCAGGGTTTCAAGTTTCCCTCTCAACACAGAAGCTGCAGCTCCAATCCGCACTAGGAGAGGAGGGAGTGACAGGACGCTGTTTAAACAGAAACCAAAAGCTGCTCGCCCTCCCTCTGACTCTGACGGTGTCTGCAGAGTCGCCAGGAGCCCCATTTCCAAGGCCGCTGGGGTGAAAGTGTTGGGAGGGAGGAGCCAGGGACTGTGCACCCAGTACCAAGGCTACCCACAGGCCACACACCCAGAAACTGTCAGCCCTGCCACAGAGCACCATCCCACAGGGCTGCGCCCACCCATCCCCTCACACTTACCAGGCAAGAGACAGCCTGGAGGGGCCTTGGTAGGAAAAAAGGGCAACAGAGAGGGGCTGTTTGCCACACTCCCATTCGTCTGAAAAAATTAATTAGCACCAGTTTCATAAAAATTCAAATTGTGGGCCCGGCCCGGTGGCTCACACCTGTAATCCCAGTAATCCCAGCACTTTGGGAGGCTGAGGCGGGAGGATCATGAGGTCAGGAGATCAAGACCATCCTGGCTAACATGGTGAAACCCTGTCTCTACTAAAAATACAAAATATTAGCCAGGCGTGGTAGCACGCGACTGTGATCCCAGCTACTCAGGAGGCTGAGGTAGGAGAATCGCTTAAACCCGGGAGGCGGAGATGGCGCTACTGCACTCCAGCCTGGGTGACAGAGCAAGACTCCGTCTCAGGAAAAAAAAAAAAAATTAAATCGTGGCATTATTTGTATAAACAAATTAAAGTTTAGGTACTGACCTGACAAATATCAGACTTCAAGTTACAGATAAAGCCCTCCACTTACTCATCAAAGTCAACAAATGTCCAGAAGAAAAGCTTTCCCCAAACTCTCTCCTACGCCTTGGTCACATCTCACCACAACGGCCAAATCAACCCCACTTCCATTTCTCCACATCGCTGAGCTGTCCGACACAATGACTAAAACCCCACTGATGTTCTCAGGGTTGTTCACTGTTAATGAGAAATCAGATGTCTCCTCGGTCACCTGCAGAGAGTGGCTGAGCGGTGCCCACAGCACCCAGAGCAGGTCGGGCCCAGACCTTGACACTTGGTGGTTGAGGACCCCGCGGGTACTGCTGAGCTTGGCCTTGTTAGTGTACGTGGCCCAGAGACCAGACACCCGAGGCCCAGCTCCTGGACAAGCAGCCCCAGGCAACGAGGGTGGGTGGGGAGGGAGGCAGCCCCTTCTCAGCTGTGCTCTGTTCAGTTAAATCGACTTCCCAAAACACAGGGTCTGCAGGGGTTCTCAGGCAGGTGGCCATGTAACACAGGCGAAGGCCGTGACCTGTTCCTGGGCTGCTGCTCCACTGTTCCGAGGTGACAGGAGGCAGAGAGGTGTCCAGGCCCGGCTGGCGGCTTCCAGGCAACCCGGAGGCAGGGCCTAGGGCCCTAACCCAAGCCAGCAAGCCTGTGTAGCACCATTCCCGAAATCTAGGACAGTCTCCAGGCTTCCCCTGGGTCTCAGCCAGTCTCACTACCGCCAGGGACGGAAGGCAGAGGCCGCAGCAGGGCCCCGCAGCAGCAGGAAGGGCCCCCGCACTAGGGAAGAAAACCAGGAAAGAAAGGGGAAGGGGAAACAATGGAAGTCCCAAAGAGAGCAGCGGGCAGCAGAGGGCTGGACAAGAGGACACGGCACACGGGACACAGCGCATGGAGGGGGCAGCAGAGGCCTGGATGAGAGGACACGGCACGCTGGACACAGTGTACTGTAGAGGGGGCAGCAGAGGGCTGGACGAGTAGGCACGGAACACAGGACGCAGCACGTGGAGGGGGCAGCAGAGGCCTGGGTGAGAGGACACAGCACATGGGGATGCAGTGTGTGGAGGGGGCGGCAGAGGGCTGGACAAGGGGATGTGGCACGCTGGATGCAGCACGTGGAGGGGGCAGGAGAGGGCTGGACAAGGGGACACAGCATGCTGGACGTAGTGCGTGGAGGGGGCAGCAGAGGCCTGGATGAGACGACACGGCACGCTGCATGCAGCGCATGGAGGGGGCAGCAGAGGGCTGGACGAGAGGACACGGCACGCCAGACGCAGCACGTGGAGGGGGCAGCAGAGGGCTGGACGAGGGGACGTGGCACGCCGGACGCAGCACGTGGAGGGGGGCACAGGGATCACAGCTGTGACACACTCAGCAGCACAGGGCACATGGCAGCCCCTAGGCCAGCACAAAACCAAGACAGTCTCTCACTATGGGAATTCCAACCAGAAATGAATGACAACCAAGAAACCCTAAGAAACACTTTCCAAAGGAAGGGGAAGGGCAAGCACTCAAAACCCCGTAAGAGCTGGATGCAGGTCAGGGGAGGGCGGGAGGCTGGACAGGCCTGTGGGGGTTCCTACGCTTCTGCTCCTCCTCCTCCTAACATGCGCTCAGCAGACAGACCCGGGATGCCCTGCCCCCAGATCTAGAATCCGGTTGGGAAGGGAAGCCGGAGCCTGCCCGCCACCCTCAGCCCTCAGCCTCCCGATCCCATCCCACAGTCCCGCCCACTGGCCCGAGTCCCTTCAGGAGGGCAGAGGCCTGAGACACCGCCAGGCGAGAGGCGCCCTCAGGCCCAGAGCTGTTCCTGAAGCCGTGCCCTCAGGGGACAGGATGTTGCTGCGTCTCCCCTACAGCCTCCCAGGCAAAATCAGACTGGGAGCCTGAGCCAGGCCTCTGGATTTTCTGCAGTTTTCATTTCCTTTCTCCTTTCCTCTGGATGCAGCACCCCACAAGGAACACAAAGGATTAAAACAAAAACAATCTTGCATTTTAAGAAGGTCAAAGATGTGACGCCCTTCCTTCATCTCAGGTGTCCTGTGAGAGATGCTCACAAGTCCCTCTCACGGATGGTAAGACGGAGGCCCAGGAAGGTCAGTAATTGCTGCCCCAAGTCACAAAGGGTGAAGACGGAAGAGCCAAGACTTGAGTCTCAGCACACAGTGCTGGAGAGGATGATGCTTCAAAGGGACCGGGGTGGGCTGGGCAGGACAGAGAGGAAGGGGCCAGGCCAGAAAGGACGGACGGAAAGGAAGGGGCCGAGCTGGACAGGATGGAGAGGAAGGGGCCAGGCCGGACAGAATGGAGAGGAAGGGGCCGAGCTGGACAGGACGGAGAGGAAGGGGCCAAGCTGGACAGGACGGACGGAGAAGATGGGGCCGAGTTGGACAGGACTGAGAGGAAGGGGCTGAGCCAGCCACATCCTGTGCCTCATCCCCCCAACCTGGGAACTAGGAAAGCTCAACCAGGACTGCGATTCCAGCCCGTGTGCCCCTAGAGAGAGAGACCCTGACACAGAGGCAGCAACGCCAGCACGTGCCTGTGTCCCTGGCACCCCCCCAACACACTGGCACCAGGGCTTACCCCCAAGAGCAGCCACCGCCCCAGGTACTGCGGCTCCCACCCCACCCAGGGTCTGCACCCTCAGGGAAGCACCCCCCACATCTGGTGTAATTCTGCTCATCGCCCTCTGGGCTGGGTACCTCAGCCATGTTCCCGACCTGTGGGGGGGGGGG
>NC_045449.1:76690194-76695947 GCF_002776525.5 Piliocolobus tephrosceles | reverse complement strand
GTGCGTGGTGCTCCTGAGTAAATGGACGTGTGGAGGGACGCCACGGGTCAGGTGCGTGGTGCTCCTGAGTGAATGGACCAGCACAGGTGGCGCACCTGGCCCCAACACCATCAACACGCAAGAAACACCAGCGGCCACCCCCATGATGGTTCCTAAGATTTGGTCAAAAACCTAATCACAAGACTTCTGAGTAACACAGGGGGTTGAACACATAAAAAATAGTGGGTAAAATCCCAGTAAAAACAGCAGAAACGGACCATTTTCTTTTTTCAAGGCATAAGCTACAGGGCAGAAGAGGAAGGGCAGGAAAGGCAGCACCAGGACCACGGAGGAGCCTGGAAGTGCAGGGACAGCAGGAAATGCCTCAGACCGAGAAGCCCAGCCCTCTCCTGGAGGGAGGAAACCCACACTCCCCTGATCCACAGGACAGGAACCTAAAAAGCTCCAGGTCTGTGGCACCACAGAACTCTGGGGGGTGGGGCAGGGTAGGCCTAACCCAAGAAGCACTGGGGGCAGGCCTCCCACCTCTGTAGGAGACGGAGCTGACTCTCCGAGGTGCTCGGCAGAGGCCATGCTAAAGATGCAGGGAAGGCACCAGGCATGGCATGGCGCTCCTCCAGTCCCAGCTACCTGGGAGGCTGGGGCAGGAGGAGCCCTTGAGACCAGGAGTTCAAGTCCAGCCTGGGTAACACGGCAAGACCCCAGGTCTTGAAAAACAAACACACACACACACACACACACACACACACACACACACACACACGGAGAACATCCACCTCCACTCCTCCACCCCCCACTAAAAGAAAGCTATCACTAAAATCCTTAGGAAGGATAAGAAAAGCTACTACAACTACTGCATGAGAATGAGATACTACAAAAGAACACTCAGAATAAAACAGAGCTCATGGAAATCAAAATGAGTAATCAAATACTTAACAGAAGTGTGGGAATACAAAGTTAAGAAAACTAAGACTACTGAGGATAAAGGAAAGAATCTGCAGGTGAGAAACGGCTGTACATAAAAACCAGGAACCACTACTGACATAAAATTCTACAATACATAAAACTAATCCATGGTGGAAAAGTATCAGCCTGCAGTTGCCACGGTCTGGGTGGGGAAGGGTGGCATCGGTGTGACGGTACTCTCTGGGGCCATAATGGGAGAACATGTTTGTCAAAACCCGTTAAACGGTCCTCTTAAGACCTGTGCCCTTCACTGAAGGTAAACCTTACCTTTGAAAGAAGAATCATAAACTAGTAAGAATATGCCTGCAAAGTGTTTGGAGCAAAGCAGACTGATGTCTGCAACTGACCTGAAATGTAGCAAGATAAGTAAGCTGGACGGCGAGGGCAAGGGAAGGGTAAGTAAGCTGGACGGCGAGGGCAACGGAAGGGAACGCAGACAGCTGTGCTAACTGCAGAACCCCGCTGTTGGGTATATGAGAGTTCACTGGAGCATCCTTACAACTTGTCCGTATGTTTGAAAATTTTCACACAAAATGCTGAGAGACAAAGAATCAGGAATCCGAACGGCATCAAGGTTCTCAACTGCAGTAGCAGAAGCTGGAGAAAATGGAGAAAACTTGCAAAACTCTGAAGGTCGATGATTTCTGGCCTGAAGTTCTAGACTCGGCCAAACTATCAGTCAGGCAGATAAAACCATTTTCAATAATTCAAGGCCTCCAAAAAACTCTCTCGCACTTTCTCAAGAGCCTATAAAAGGTATGTGCCTCACGTCAAAATAAATGTTTAACTCAAGAGAAAGACATGGGATCCAAGCAGCAGGCCTTCCAGTGCAAGAGAGAGGCAGGCAAAACCCCCCGGATGACAGGAAGACAGGCATGGGGGCAGAAGGGGCAAAGAGAGGCAAATTCCCATCTTCCATGAAGGCAAGCCACCAGACAACACCTAGACCAGGAGCGGAGAAGGGAGAGAGGCAGAGAGAGGGCACAGAACCACCAACAGATCAGTAAGGCTGGAATCGAGGTAAACACCAGAACACTCAGCTCAGGAAAGGCCGAGGTGAGGCTTCTGGGTAGAGGGAGTCGTGGCGCAGACACCCGGCACTCCCGCCGCTGAGAGGTGGAGCCCTTGGCTCCCGCCTTGCATCTGGGTAGCGTGAGGCTTCCTCGGCAGAGAAAGGCGACAGAAGGGATGCCCTGACAATCCGCGGCCCAGCCTTCTGGAGGACTGGAACTTTCCACCTTGCTCTCTTCAAGTCCTGAGCCATCACACAGCTGACCACCCTCCTAGAGAGGCCTGTGAAGTGCTACTGAGTGAGGATGAGGTTCCAGCGGATCGCAGGATCCCAGCTGCCCCTCCATGACAGAGGGCAGGTGAGTGAAGCTGTCCTGTACCCGCCAGACCAGTCACCTGCCAGCTTTCTCCTAACTGAGCCACCCCAGTGTCCATGAAACAAAAGGAGCACTCAGCCAGGCCCTCCACAAACTCCTGACACAATATATCCGAAGACGGAATAAAACAGTACTTATTCTAAGCCACTAAGTTTGGGATAGTTTGCTATCCAGGAATAGGTAAGCGGGACAGGGAACTGCTGTTTTTTGTGATAAGACTTATATAACTCTTTTTGACTTCATAAAGTATATGGATGTCTCAATGAACAAAAGTCACCAAAAAAAAAATTTAAGGTATTAAACCATCCTGGACAACATGGCAAAACCCTGTATCTACAAAAAATTCGCCAGGCATAGTGACTGTGCCTATAGTCCCAGCTACTGGGGAGGCTGAGGCAGGAGGATCACCTTAGTCCATGTGGTTGAGGCTACAGCCAACTGTGATCACACCACTGCACTCCAGTTGGGGTGACAGAGCAAGACCCTGTCTCCAAAAAAAAAAGGAATTAAAAATAAAAATAAAAGCAAAGCCATGTAAAATCTTAAGGAAAAAAATAAACAACAAAAACAAAAAAACAGGCCGGGCATGGTGGCTCACACCTGTAATCCCAGCACTTTGGGAGGCCGACGTGGGGGGATCACAAGGTCAGGAGATCAAGACCATCCTGGCTAACATGGTGAAACCCCATCTCTAGTAAAAATACAAAAAATTAGCCGGGCGTGGTGGCGGACGCCTGGGCGACAGGAGCAAAACTCCATCTCAAAAAAAACACAGAAACAGCGTGTCCGTCCTGGCCAGCTCGTCCCTACGCCTCTGCCCTGCAGCCTCTGCCCTGCAGCCTCAGGCTCATCCAAGGGCCTGACAATAGCTCATCCCATCTCCTTTCCCAGTCCTCAAACCGACACCACATTCCAGCCTTCGCTACAGCTGGGGTGCGGCCTCCGATTAAATAAGCAAGCAGTTTGCGGGGAGGGGGTGTGGAGGTAAAAACTGGTCCCCACGTCAAGTGCCTCTGCAATTTAAAGTGTGTGGGGGGTGGTCTGCGGGAGCTCACAGCTGGCCCCTCCCCCTCCCCCGCACCCACACACCCGGCTCCGCAGCTCTTGCGGTGCCTGGCGTCGGTCGGGCAAGCTCTGGCAGGTCCCTGCAGCCCAGTGCTGGGTGAGCTCCCTCCCTGCCAGCTCAGCTCCCGAGGCGGACCAGGGACAGAGACTCTCAGGAGCAGGGTAGAGGGTAGAAGGTACTCAGACCCTCAAGGCCTCACTGGACCTTTCGTGGCAAGGACGCCATGAATGCTGTACCTCCCAGGGGATGTGTACTTGAGAATCAATCAAAGTGTTTGCCTCCTGTGTACACATGCTCAAGTTCTAAAGGAAAGTCTCACATGTCTTTACCGTAACGCCAAATGTTCATCAGGTGTGATGAATACAGTACTCTATATTCTAAATGCGCACACGTCGGAAGCCCTCCGACCCATGGCCGTCCAGGCAGCACTGACACTGCACTCAGCACTCACAGACAAGCGCCGGGAGTCTGCCAGATACCTGCTCGCTGGGTCCAGTGCTGGGGAGGCTGCCTGCAGCAGCTCGGTGGGTGCAAACACATGAATTGTAGCTGCGGGCAGGAGGAATATCAGGTGCATCTCTACGCCCCGAGGGCTCAACTCCTACACTTAAATCCCTCCCACTGGAACAGCCGGCTCCAGTTTCACCAAGCAAGCGTGAGAACAGGTACTGCTTCCTGAGCACCGCCAGCCACCAGCACCAAGACCCGGCCACATCCCAGCACTGCCCACCTCTGGTAAGTACTTACTATTTCTTTTCAAATTCAAGCTTTATTTTAAAACTCTTCTCAGACGTATCTAAAATACCCAGCTGAACGCAGCGTTTGCCCCGTGTCTGCTCTGCCTTGCTCTGGGCTTCAGGGATTACTCAGGACCCAGCAGGTGCATGGCTGGGATGCAGACCACGATTACAAAACTTCTAATGAGGCTGACACTTAATTCTAAGAACAGGAACAAGCTTATCTGGAAATTAACTCCTTGTTCTGCCCTAAAATTCATAAAAGTTAAACCAACACAAATTCATATTATTGCTTAACTGTTCCTAACCTCAAAAACAAACTACAATAAATGCTAACAAGAGGTAAGGGTCATATATATGTGTGTGGTGTATGTACATTAGGGTGAATTTAGGGTTTATATATATATGTGTGGTATATGTATATTAGACTGAATTTAGGGTTATATATATATGTGTGGTATATGTACATTAGGCTGAATTTAGGGTTTGTATGTGTGGTGTATGTACATTCTGCTGAATTTAGGGTTATATATATGTGTGGTATATGTACATTAAGCTGAATTTAGGGTTTACATGTATATGTGTGGTCTACGTACACTAGGCTGAATACAGGGTTATATATGTGTGTGTGTGGTGTATGTACATTCTGCTGAATTCAGGGTTATGTATATGTGTGATGTATGTACATCAGAGCTGAATTTAGGATTTTAAATGTGTGGTGTATGCACATTAGACAGTGCCGAATTTAATATCTAGTTTAACTTTTAATACTTTTAAAGTTTAAAATAAGTACATAAGCTTACACAAAGTTTAAAATGGAATGTAAGCTTTCAAAAACAAAACCAAACCAAAGGGGTTAAGTTTCTGTTTGGTTGTTAAAGTTTCATGTACATGTATACACAGACACAAAAAGGGTTTTTTTCCTTACATGAAATTTCTCATAAATCTGCTTTGGAGGAGAACAATTATTGACCAAGCACAATCCGTCCACATTTGTGCCCCTAATTTTCACTGCGCAGTAGCAAAGGCCTTCCAGCATTTCTGACCGGAGTTTCAGGATGAGGCAGGCGGTGACTGTAAAGTGGTGAGCGTTTGTTTACGAGCTCAGGTCTGTAACTCGGGATCTCCTGCCGAAACTAGAATAAGAGCCCCTGGTTGTTTTTCTGGATCCATTCTTCCAAATTATATTCCCGAAGACTGTCTTTTCCCCAGGTCTTGGTTGTCCTGAGGTTTATCCTTCATTTTAAAGAGCCGAAAGGCTGGGAGGGAGTGGCAGTCAATCACTGGAAAAGCTCAATTGGAGTAAAACTCACAAATCTCGTTCTTGCGACATCCCAGTGGGTAGGCGACAATGGTGTGTCCTTGAGTTATGCAACAACGCCACATCACAATATTGTAATTACAGCATGCCCTTCACAGTGCTCCAGCCCAGCAGGCTCCTTGCCAGACAGCTGGACACCACCAGAAGGAACATTACAGCACAGTCTCAGGCACAGGTTAGGACACATGACAAGCATGGTCGCCCAGCCTGTCACAGAAACGTCCCATGGTCACCCAGCCTGTCACAGAAACGCCCCATGGTCGCCCAGCCTGTCA